>NW_023493711.1:47500-80000 GCF_013265735.2 Oncorhynchus mykiss
GCCTGGTGAGGAGAGAGACAGACGGGAGACTGGTGAGGAGAGAGACAGACAGGGGAGAGAGACAGACGGGAGACTGGTGAGGAGAGAGACAGACAGGGAGCCTGGTGAGGAGAGAGACAGGCAGGGAGGGAGACAGACAGGGTGCCTGGTGAGGAGAGAGACAGACAGGGAGCCTGGTGAGGAGAGAGACAGACAGGAGACTGGTGAGGAGAGAGACAGACAGAGAGCCTGGTGAGGAGACAGACAGACAGGGAGCCTGGTGAGGAGAGAGACAGACAGGGAGCCTGGTGAGGAGAGAGACAGACAGGGGAGAGAGACAGACAGGGAGCCAGGTGAGGAGAGAGACAGATAGGGAGCCTGATGAGGAGAGAGACAGACTGGTGAGGAGAGAGACAGACAGGGAGGGAGAAAGGGAGGCCTGATGAGAGGTGAACAGAGGTGTGTTTGTGTCTCCTGTAGACAGACGTTTCATCAACAGCAGCATCAGTCACTACAAAGCCCTTTCAGCCTCCCTCCTCTCCCACCCACCATCCGTTTTCCAAGCCTCCTGCGATCAGAAGTAGTGATGTTGTCCCTTTAGCAGCAGAAACAAATACTGTTTCCTGTCCACCGCTGTCTGCTAAATAACTTCCTGCAGGTTTGTGGTTTGTTCATTCTGTACATGATCACAACATGCCCCTCCATAAATAAGAGTAAATGGTGATAAGCACACACACATAAGCGTCCACACACACACACATAAGCGTTCACACACAAACACACACACACACATAAGCGTGCACACACACACACACATTGGCGTGCACACACACAGTCTAAACAAGAATAAACGGTGCTAAGCAGCCAAGTGGGAATGAAAATACAGAATACATTATTTATCCTCTTACTATCGCTATGGTATGTTCTGACTCCCCCATCCTGGTAACTCTATGGTATGTTCTGACTCCCCCATCCTGGTAACTCTATGGTATGGTCTGACTCCCACATCCTGGTAACTCTATGGTATGGTCTGACTCCCACATCCTGGTAACTCTATGGTATGTTCTGACTCCCCCATCCTGGTAACTCTATGGTATGTTCTGACTCTCTCATCCTGATCACATGTTCTGACTCTCTCATCCTGATAACGCTATGGTATGTTCTGACTCTCTCATCCTGGTAACTCTATGGTATGTTCTGACTCTCTCATCCTGATCACATGTTCTGACTCTCATCCTGGTAACTCTATGGTATGTTCTGACTCTCTCATCCTGGTAACTCTATGGTATGTTCTGACTCTCTCATCCTGATAACTCTATGGTATGTTCTGACTCTCTCATCCTGATCACATGTTCTGACTCTCTCATCCTGATAACTCTGTGGTATGTTCTGACTCTCTCATCCTGGTAATTCTATGGTATGTTCTGACTCTCTCATCCTGGTAACTCTATGGTATGTTCTGACTCTCTCATCCTGATAACTCTATGGTATGTTCTGACTCTCTCATCCTGATCACATGTTCTGACTCTCCCAACCTGGTAACTCTATGGTATGTTCTGACTCTCTCATCCTGGTAATTCTATGGTATGTTCTGACTCTCTCATCCTGATAACTCTATGGTATGTTCTGACTCTCATCCTGATAACTCTATGGTATGTTCTGACTCATCCTGGTAACTCTATGGTATGTTCTGACTCTCATCCTGGTAACTCTATGGTATGTTCTGACTCTCATCCTGGTAACTCTAGAGTATGTTCTGACTCTCTCATCCTGGTAACTCTATGGTATGTTCTAACAACTCTATGGTATGTTCTGACTCCCCATCCTGGTAACTCTATGGTATGTTCTGACTCTCTCATCCTGGTAACTCTATGGTATGTTCTGACTCTCATCCTCATAACTCTATGGTATGTTCTGACTCTCATCCTGGTAACTCTATGGTATGTTCTGACTCTCATCCAGGTAACTCTATGGCATGTTCTGACTCTCATCCTGGTAACTCTATGGTATGTTCTGACTCTCATCCTGGTAACTCTATGGTATGTTCTGACTCTCATCCTGGTAACTCTATGGCATGTTCTGACTCTCATCCTGGTAACTCTATGGTATGTTCTGACTCTCATCCTGGTAACTCTATGGTATGTTCTGACTCTCATCCTGGTAATTCTATGGTATGTTCTGACTCTCTCATCCTGATAACTCCATGGTATGTTCTGACTCTCATCCTGATAACTCTATGGTATGTTCTGACTCTCTCATCCTGATAACTCTATGGTATGTTCTGACTCTCATCCTGGTAACTCTATGGTATGTTCTGACTCTCATCCTGGTAACTCTATGGTATGTTCTGACTCTCTCATCCTGGTAACTCTATGGTATGTTCTGACTCTCTCATCCTGGTAACTCTATGGTATGTTCTGACTCTCTCATCCTGATCACATGTTCTGACTCTCATCCTGATAACTCTATGGTATGTTCTGACTCTCTCATCCTGGTAACTCTATGGTATGTTCTGACTCTCATCCTGATAACTCTATGGTATGTTCTGACTCTCTCATCCTGATAACTCTATGGTATGTTCTGACTCTCATCCTGGTAACTCTATGGTATGTTCTGACTCTCATCCTGGTAACTCTATGGTATGTTCTGACTCTCCCAACCTGGTAACTCTATGGTATGTTCTGACTCTCTAATCCTGGTAATTCTATGGTATGTTCTGACTCTCATCCTGATCACATGTTCTGACTCTCTGATCCTGGTAACTCTATGGTATGATCTGACTCTCTCAACCTGGTAACTCTATGGTATGTTCTGACGCTCTCATCCTGATCACATGTTCTGACTCTCCCAACCCTGTAACTCTATAGTATGTTCTGACTTTCTAATCCTGGTAATTATATGGTATGTTCTGACTCTCATCCTGGTAACTCTATGGTATGTTCTGACTCTCATCCTGATAACTCTATGGTATGTTCTGACTCTCATCCTGGTAACTCTATGGTATGTTCTGACTCTCTCATCCTGGTAACTCTATGGTATGTTCTGACTCTCATCCTGATAACTCTATGGTATGTTCTGACTCCCCCATCCTGATAACTCTATGGTATGTTCTGACTCCCCCATCCTGGTAACTCTATGGTATGTTCTGAATCTCAACCTGGTAACTCTATGGTATGTTCTGACTCTCTCATCCTGATCACATGTTCTGACTCCCCCATCCTGGTAACTCTATGGTATGTTCTGACTCTCTCATCCTGGTAACTCTGTGGTATGTTCTGACTCTCATCCTGATAACTCTAGAGTATGTTCTGACTCTCATTCTGGTCACATGTTCTGACTCTCTCATCCTGGTAACTCTATGGTATGTTCGGAATCTCACATCCTGGTAACTCTATGGTATGTTCTGACTCTCATCCTGATAACTCTTTGGTATGTTCTGACTCTCTCATCCTGATAACTGTATGGTATGTTCTGACTCTCATCCTGGTAACTCTATGGTATGTTCTGACTCTCATCCTGATAACTCTTTGGTATGTTCTGACTCTCTCATCCTGATAACTCTATGGTATGTTCTGACTCTCATCCTGGTAACTCTATGGTATGTTCTGACTCTCATCCTGGTAACTCTATGGTATGTTCTGACTCTCTCATCCTGATCACATGTTCTGACTCCCATCCTGACAAAAATGTGGTATGTTCTGACTCTCATCCTGATAACTCTATGGTATGTTCTGACTCCCCCATCCTGGTAACTCTATGGTATGTTCTGACTCTCCCATCCTGGTAACTCTATGGTATGTTCTGACTCTCTCATCCTGGTAACTCTATGGTATGTTCTGACTCTCATCCTGGTAACTCTATGTTATGTTCTGACTCTCATCCTGATAACTCTATGGTATGTTCTGACTCTCATCCTGATAACTCTATGGTATGTTCTGACTCTCTCATCCTGATCACATGTTCTGACTCCCATCCTGACAAAAATGTGGTATGTTCTGACTCTCATCCTGATAACTCTATGGTATGTTCTGACTCCCCCATCCTGGTAACTCTATGGTATGTTCTGACTCTCTCATCCTGGTAACTCTATGGTATGTTCTGACTCCCCCATCCTGGTAACTCTATGGTATGTTCTGAATCTCAACCTGGTAACTCTATGGTATGTTCTGACTCTCTCATCCTGATCACATGTTCTGACTCCCCCATCCTGGTAACTCTATGGTATGTTCTGACTCTCTCATCCTGGTAACTCTGTGGTATGTTCTGACTCTCATCCTGATAACTCTAGAGTATGTTCTGACTCTCATTCTGGTCACATGTTCTGACTCTCTCATCCTGGTAACTCTATGGTATGTTCGGAATCTCACATCCTGGTAACTCTATGGTATGTTCTGACTCTCATCCTGATAACTCTTTGGTATGTTCTGACTCTCTCATCCTGATAACTGTATGGTATGTTCTGACTCTCATCCTGGTAACTCTATGGTATGTTCTGACTCTCATCCTGATAACTCTTTGGTATGTTCTGACTCTCTCATCCTGATAACTCTATGGTATGTTCTGACTCTCATCCTGGTAACTCTATGGTATGTTCTGACTCTCATCCTGGTAACTCTATGGTATGTTCTGACTCTCTCATCCTGATCACATGTTCTGACTCCCATCCTGACAAAAATGTGGTATGTTCTGACTCTCATCCTGATAACTCTATGGTATGTTCTGACTCCCCCATCCTGGTAACTCTATGGTATGTTCTGACTCTCCCATCCTGGTAACTCTATGGTATGTTCTGACTCTCTCATCCTGGTAACTCTATGGTATGTTCTGACTCTCATCCTGGTAACTCTATGTTATGTTCTGACTCTCATCCTGATAACTCTATGGTATGTTCTGACTCTCATCCTGATAACTCTATGGTATGTTCTGACTCTCTCATCCTGATCACATGTTCTGACTCCCATCCTGACAAAAATGTGGTATGTTCTGACTCTCATCCTGATAACTCTATGGTATGTTCTGACTCCCCCATCCTGGTAACTCTATGGTATGTTCTGACTCTCTCATCCTGGTAACTCTATGGTATGTTCTGACTCTCATCCTGGTAACTCTATGGTATGTTCTGACTCTCATCCTGATAACTCTATGGTATGTTCTGACTCTCATCCCGATAACTCTATGGTATGTTCTGACTCTCCCATCCTGATAACTCTATGGTATGTTCTGACTCTCTCATCCTGGTAACTCTATGGTATGTTCTGACTCTCATCCTGATAACTCTATGGTATGTTCTGACTCTCTCATCCTGATAACTCTATGGTATGTTCTGACTCTCATCCTGGTAACTCTATGGTATGTTCTGACTCTCATCCTGGTAACTCTATGGTATGTTCTGACTCTCATCCTGGTAACTCTATGGTATTTTTTGACTCTCTCATCCTGATAACTCTATGGTATGTTTCCCGTTTCAGCACTTCCTGCCCGCCACGCGAGATTAAACTCGATCTTGTTTGTTGGCCTGAATTGCAAATATCTGACTTTGTTTTTCAGAGAGTTGCAGATTCATTTCCCTCATAGTTTCCAAGGAGTCGGTTTCTTTTCCAACCAAAAATTGGTTAAAAACCTTTGAATGAGGTTGAAATAATGAAAGAGGAACTCATTCAGTGATCCCATCCGTAATTAAAATATGAGTTGATTTTTCAGAAAGTCGGGGTGGTGGGGAGAGTCTCACATTGGAGATGGTTGTGTGTCCGTCTGTCCTCAGTAAGCTGTAGTCTGTCTTTCCTCTGCCCGTTGCCCAGCAACCATGAAATGTGCTGGGCCTCTCCCATTCTCTCTCTGATGTATCAGATAGTATGATGAAGCAGGTAGGCCCCTCCCTCTCCCTCTCTGATGTATCAGAGAGTATGATGAAGCAGGTAGGCCCCTCCCTCTCCCTCCCTCTCTGATGTATCAGATAGTATGATGAGGCAGGTAGGCCCCTCCCTCTCTCTCTGATGTATCAGATAGTATGATGAGGCAGGTAGGCCCCTCCCTCTCTCTCTGATGTATCAGATAGTATGATGAGGCAGGTAGGCCCCTCCCTCTCCCTCTCTGATGTATCAGATAGTATGATGAAGCAGGTAGGACCCTCCCTCTCCCTCCGTCTCTGATGTATCAGATAGTATGACGAAGCAGGAAGGCCCCTCCCTCTCCCTCCCTCTCTGATGTATCAGATAGTATGATGAAGCAGGCAGGCCCCTCCCTCTCGCTCCCTCTCTTATGTATCAGATAGTATGATGAAGCAGGTAGGCCCCTCCCTCTCCCTCCCTCTCTGTATTAGATAGTATGATGAAGCAGGTAGGCCCCTCCCTCTCTCTCTCTCTCTCTGATGTATCAGATAGTATGATGAAGCAGGTAGGCCCCTCCCTCTCCCTCCCTCTCTGATGTATCAGATAGTATGATGAAGCAGGTAGGCCCCTCCCTCTCCCTCTCTGATGTATCAGATAGTATGATGAGGCAGGTAGGCCCCTCCCTCTCCCTCTCCCTCTCTGATGTATCAGATAGTATGATGAAGCAGGTAAGCCCCTCCCTCTCTGATGTATCAGATAGTATGATGAGGCAGGTAGGCCCCTCCCTCTCTAATGTATCAGATAGTATGATGAGGCAGGTAGGCCCCTCCCTCTCTTATGTATCAGACAGTATGATGAGGCAGGTAGGCCCCTCCCTCTCTTTCTCTGATGTATCAGATAGTATGATGAAGCAGGTAGGCCCCTCCCTCTCTTTCTCTGATGTATCAGATAGTATGATGAAGCAGGTAGGCCCCTCCCTCTCCCTCCCTCTCTGATGTATCAGATAGTATGATGAAGCAGGTAGGCCAGACACAGATAGACTAACTCTGCCAGACACACACAGACTAACCCTGCCAGACACACAGACTAACCCTGCCAGACACACAGACAGATTAACCCTGCCAGACACACAGACAGATTAACCCTGCCAGACACACAGACAGATTAACCCTGCCAGACACAGACAGACTAACCCTGCCAGACACAGACAGACTAACCCTGCCAGACACAGACAGACTAACCCTGCCAGACACAGACAGACTAACCCTGCCAGACACAGACAGATTAACCCTGCCAGACACACAGACAGACTAACCCTGCCAGACTAACCCTGCCAGACACACAGACAGACTAACCCTGCCAGACACACAGACTAACCCTGCCAGACACACAGACTAACCCAACCCATCAGCCACCTCCCTCTCCCCCTCTGATGTATCAGATAGTATGATGACCATCAGCCACCTCCCTCTCCCTCTCTGATGTATCAGATAGTATGATGACCATCAGCCACCTCCCTCTCCCTCTCTGATGTATCAGATAGTATGATGACCATCAGCCACAGAGAGAAAGTGTCAACAGCAAAAAGACAAGATAACACACACCTTAACACACAACCAACCACATCCCCTCATCACAGTCTGTCTGTAACACACACACCTTAACACACAACCAACCACATCCCCTCATCACAGTCTGTCTGTAACACACACACCTTAACACACAACCAACCACATCCCCTCATCACAATCTGCCTGTAACACACACACCTTAACACACAACCAACCACATCCCCTCATCACAGTCTGTCTGTAACACACACACCAAAACACACACCTTAACACACAACCAACCACATCCCCTCATCACAGTCTGTCTGTAACACACAACCAACCACATCCCCTCATCACAGTCTGCCTGTAACACACACACCTTAACACACAACCAACCACATCCCCTCATCACAGTCTGCCTGTAACACACACACCTTAACACACAACCAACCACATCCCCTCATCACAGTCTGTCTGTAACACACACACCATAACACACACCTTAACACACAACCAACCACATCCCCTCATCACAGTCTGTCTGTAACACACACACCATAACACACACCTTAACAGAGTGATTTGGGGGGTCGTGACCCTAACCAGAGTGAGGTGGGGGGGTTGTGACCCTAGCCAGGGTGAGGTGGGGGGTTGTGACCCTAGCCAGGGTGAGGTGGGGGGGTCGTGACCCTAACCAGAGTGAGGTGGGGGGTCGTGACCCTAGCCAGAGTGAGGTGGGGGGGTTGTGACCCTAGCCAGGGTGAGGTGGGGGGGTCGTGACCCTAGCCAGAGTGAGGTGGGGGGTCGTGACCCTAGCCAGGGTGAGGTGGGGGGGTCGTGACCCTAACCAGAGTGAGGTGGGGGGTCGTGACCCTAGCCAGAGTGAGGTGGGGGGGTTGTGACCCTAGCCAGGGTGAGGTGGGGGGGTCGTGACCCTAGCCAGAGTGAGGTGGGGGGTCGTGACCCTAGCCAGGGTGAGGTGGGGGGGTCGTGACCCTAGCCAGGGTGAGGTGGGGGGGTCGTGACCCTAGCCAGAGTGAGGTGGGGGGTCGTGACCCTAGCCAGGGTGAGGTGGGGGGGTCGTGACCCTAGCCAGAGTGAGGTGGGGGGTCGTGACCCTAGCCAGAGTGAGGTTGGGGGGTCGTGACCCTAGCCAGAGTGAGGTGGGGGGTCGTGACCCTAACCAGAGTGAGGTGGGGGGTCGTGACCCTAGCTAGAGTGAGGTGGGGGGGTCGTGACCCTAGCCAGGGTGAGGTGGGGGGGTCGTGACCCTAGCCAGAGTGAGGTGGGGGGTCGTGACCCTAGCCAGGGTGAGGTGGGGGGGGTCGTGACCCTAGCCAGGGTGAGGTGGGGGGGTCGTGACCCTAGCCAGAGTGAGGTGGGGGGTCGTGACCCTAGCCAGGGTGAGGTGGGGGGGTCGTGACCCTAGCCAGAGTGAGGTGGGGGGTCGTGACCCTAGCCAGAGTGAGGTTGGGGGGTCGTGACCCTAGCCAGAGTGAGGTGGGGGGTCGTGACCCTAGCCAGGGTGAGGTGGGGGGGTCGTGACCCTAACCAGGGTGAGGTGGGGGGGTTGTGACCCTAGCCAGAGTGAGGTGGGGGGTCGTGACCCTAGCCAGGGTGAGGTGGGGGGGTCGTGAACCTAGCCAGAGTGAGGTGGGGGGTCGTGACCCTAGCCAGGGTGAGGTGGGGGGGTCGTGACCCTAAACCAGAGTGAGGTGGGGGGTCGTGACCCTAGCCAGGGTGAGGTGGGGGGGTCGTGACCCTAGCCAGAGTGAGGTGGGGGGTCGTGACCCTAGCCGGAGTGAGGTGGGGGGTCGTGACCCTAGCCGGAGTGAGGTGGGGGGTCGTGACCCTAGCCAGGGTGAGGTGGGGGGGGTCGTGACCCTAGCCAGAGTGAGGTGGGGGGTCGTGACCCTAGCCAGAGTGAGGTGGGGGGGTTGTGACCCTAGCCAGAGTGAGGTGGGGGGTCGTGACCCTAACCAGGTGCCTTATTTCAAACCACGGTGGAAAACTACAAAGAAGATCTGAGCGCCAGAGAGACAAAGAGGTCCCAAAACACATCCAGGTTGAGGGAAGGATGTTATGGGGAAGAGAGGAAAGGGTAGGCACCTTCTTCCTCTTTCAGGAGGACTAACAACACAATGTACTACCCAGCTAACCAGAACTAGGATACAATCAAATGACTTTTAAATAGATTTTATACCACTGTGTACAAGAGAAAGGATCAAATCTCTGGTAATCGAATCAAGGAGAGACATCTGCTAATGTAAAGTGTGAAAACAAACGCGATAAAGTTATTAAGAGAGGATCAATTCTCTCCATGACCAGAACAACAACATTCTCCTCTCAAACTGTTGAACATTAAGTAGTGAGCCCACACACACACACACACACACAGAGAAATGCATTCCCATGGTGCAGCTGTTCAGTTCTAGTAAACACCGAACTTGGACCATGAGTAGGCAGACAGATAGAACACCACATAACATACCAAGCCTCTACACGTGACGCAGCCAGACAAGCCAATGTAGAAGACACTGGATTATAATCCTGTAGAAGACACTGGATTATAATCCTTTAGAAGACACTGGATTATAATCCTGTAGAAGACACTGGATTATAATCCTGTAGAAGACACTGGATTATAATCCTGTAGAAAACACTGGATTATAATCCTGTAGAAGACACTGGATTATAATCCTGTAAGAGACACTGGATTATAATCCTGTAGAAGACACTGGATTATAATCCTGTAGAAGACACTGGATTATATTCCTGTAGAAAACACTGGATTATAATCCTGTAGAAAACACTGGATTATAATCCTGTAGAAGACACTGGATTATAATCCTGTAGAAAACACTGGATTATAATCCTGTAGAAAACACTGGATTATAATCCTGTAGAAAACACTGGATTATAATCCTGTAGAAAACACTGGATTATAATCCTGTAGAAAACACTGGATTATAATCCTGTAGAAGACACTGGATTATAATCCTGTAAGAGACACTGGATTATAATCCTGTAGAAGACACTGGATTATAATCCTGTAGAAAACACTGGATTATAATCCTGTAGAAAACACTGGATTATAATCCTGTAGAAAACACTGGATTATAATCCTGTAGAAAACACTGGATTATAATCCTGTAGAAGACACTGGATTATAATCCTGTAAGAGACACTGGATTATAATCCTGTAGAAGACACTGGATTATAATCCTGTAGAAAACACTGGATTATAATCCTGTAGAAAACACTGGATTATAATCCTGTAGAAAACACTGGATTATAATCCTGTAGAAAACACTGGATTATAATCCTGTAGAAAACACTGGATTATAATCCTGTCAAAGGCACTGACTGATTAATTTTTGTTTATTTTATTGAACCTTTCTTTAACTAGTCAGTTAAGAACATATTCTTATTTACAATGATGGCCTACCAGAAGGCAAAAGGCCTCCTGCGGGGACAGGGGCCTGGGATTAAATATGTAAACATTTAAATATAGGACAAAACACACATCACGACAAGAGAGACATCACAACACTACATAAAGAGAGACCTAAGACGACAACATAGCAAGGCAGCAACGCATGACAACACAGCATGGTAGCAACACATGACAACACAGCATGGTAGCAACACACGACAACGCAGCATGGTAGCAACACACGACAACGCAGCATGGCAGCAACACATGACAACACAGCATGGTAGCAACACATGACAACACAGCATGGTAGCAACACATGACAACACAGCATGGTAGCAACACATGACAACACAGCATGGTAGCAACACATGACAATGCAGCATGGTAGCAACACATGACAACGCAGCATGGTAGCAACACATGACAACGCAGCATGGTAGCAACACATGACAATGCAGCATGGTAGCAACACATGACAACGCAAGCATGGTAGCAACAGAGCATGACAACAAAATGGTAGCAACACAACATAACAACAACATGGTAGCAACACAACATGGTAGCAACACAACATGGGAACAACACAACATAACAACAACATGGTAACAACACAACATGGTAGCAACACAACATAACAACAACATGGTAGCAACACATGACAACACAGCAAGGCAGCAATACATGACAACACAGCATGGTAGCAACACATGACAACGCAGCATGGTAGCAACACATGACAATGCAGCATGGTAGCAACACATGACAACGCAGCATGGTAGCAACAGAGCATGACAACAAAATGGTAGCAACACAACATGGTAGCAACACAACATGGGAGCAACACAACATAACAACAACATGGTAGCAACACAACATGGTAGCAACACAACATAACAACAACATGGTAGCAACACAACATGGTATCAGCACAACATGGTACAAACATTATTGGTAGAGACAACAATACATCACTCAAAGCAGCCACAACTGTCAGTAAGAGTGTCCATGATTGAGTCTTTGAATGAAGAGATTGAGATAAAACTGTCCAGTTTGAGTGTTTGTTGCAGCTCGTTCCAGTCGCTAGCTGCAGCGAACTGAAAAGAGGAGCGACCCAGGGATGTGTGCTTTGGGGACCTTTAACAGAATGTGACCGGCAGAACGGGTGTTGTATGTGAAGGATGAGGGCTGGTAGTAGGCATCTCAGATGTGGGGGAGTGAGGCCTAAGAGGGTTTTATAAATAAGCATCAACCAGTGGGTCTTGCGACAGGTATACAGAGATGACCAGTTTACAGAGGAGTATAGAGTGCAGTGTTGTGTTCTATAAGGAGCATTGGTGGCAAATCTGATGGCCGAATGGTAAAGAACATCTAGCCGCTCGAGAGCACCCTAACCTGCCGATCAATAAATTATGTCTCCGTAATCTAGCATGGGTAGGATGGTCATCTGAATCAGGGTTAGTTTGGCAGCCGAGGTGAAAGAGGAGTGATTGTGATAGAGGAAACCAAGTCTAGATTTAACTTTAGCCTGCAGCTTTGATATGTGCTGAGAGAAGGACAGTGTATTGTCTAGCCAAACTCCCAAGTACTGGTATGGGGTGACTACCTCAAGCTCTAAACCCTCAGAGGTAGTAATAACACCGGTGAGGAGAGGGGCATTCTTCTTACCAAACCACATGACCTTTGTTTTGGAGGTGTTCAGAACAAGGTTAAGGGTAGAGAAAGCTTGTTGGACACTAAGAAAGCTTTGTTGTAGAGCATTTAACACAAAAACCGGGGAGGGGTCAGCTTCCTATAAGACTATCATCTGCATGTAAATGGATGAGAGAGCTTCCTACTGCCTGAGCTGTGTTGGAAGCTCTCTCTGTCTGAAGTTCTGTAATTGACTAGCAGTAGCCAATCATTGTTTCCACTTCCATAGTGAGAGGATATGTCAACTGATCATTAGCAAAAGGTTTATTTACCCATATGACAAGATACCCTGGCTGAGAGAACGTGTCTCTCTCTCTCTCTCTCTCTCTCTCTCTCTCTGCCTCTCTATCTCTCTCTGGCCCTCTCTCTTTCTCACACACACACACACACACACACACACACACACACACACACACACAGCATTCAGTCTCGTCAAGTTGTTTAATTTGTCTAGCTCTTCATATCGGTATAAATGAAGGAAGGAGAGCAGCAGCACCAGGCTACCAGGCTAAACTAATGGTTTTCTTCCCAGAAAGAGCTACTGATATCTGGCTACTGTTCCAGATGCCCTGAGGCGTCACACTGGTTCAGTTCAAAGCCGTTCCTCTTGAAAATAAGGTAATAGCTTACGGTAGGGTTATATACCTTCCAACACCCCTGGTAAAAAAAAAAACATGTTCCTCCAAACATGATGAATGGATTATGATGGATAAAATGAGTGTGTTATTACCATGTTATTACTGTGATATAAAGGGCAATGAATTATAAAGTGTATCTAATGGGAAAAGATAAGATAGTGAAGTATTCTAATAACTCCAGCTTGATCAACGTTGCATCGTGTTATTATAATGTTATTACTATTGTACGATATATGGTCAATGTACTAACTATATATATATTAATTTGGTTTTAGCGCAAACATATATATATATATATATACCTTTGAAATATGTTTGAGATCATTTAGAAAACAACATGTCATTCGATTTTGAAGAGACGGGATCCGTGAAATCCAATAGACAAGAAAAAACAGAATTCTTCCTCACAAACGTTTAGGCTGCTTAGTTTTCAGGGTCTGTCTTCACGGTCCCTGTCATGGAGCTCTACACCGGACTAATCTCTGTCAAGGTACTCCAGCCTCTACATTCGGCTCTCAAGAGAAACATTTAACGTAAAAGTCGATCCGTTTCAAATGGCCAAAAAAAGAAGCACCGGTTCAAGTGAAAGGCTGACTACCTTCACGCAACTTTAAAGACGTTTTCTTCCCGCTGTAGGCTACGTCGTGTAACAGACGCAAATCATGTTCTGATTTCCTAGAAACAAACTGCCATTTGACAGCAATCAATTGAAACAATGCCTACGCATTTTAGCCACAAGCTATATGGGTTGTTAGGAGATAAAACAGGCTCCCGAGGGGTAACGCTGTAGCAAGCCTATACATGATTATGATAAATAACATGGGAATAATGTCAATATTGGAAACATAAACCACTAGGTTTACACTAAACAGAATAAATTACATTTAAAGTGAACATCTAAACACAAATCATTAGACCAAGACAGTCAAATTAAATCCACTCATATAATCAAAGGTTAACCTGACGATTAAGAACATGTTGGATTTGAATGATCCTACTAAATTATAACAAAGCTTGTTTGTGTAGATTGGCCTCTATGTCAAGCTAACCCGTTGACTGTTGGTATCTAAACACTCACAATGAACATTTAGAATTTACACAGACGCCCTGATGATAGGAGAACACAATACATTGTTTCTAAATCCCTCACTACACTAAAACATTTGTATTAGAATCTCAGTGAAATATTGGGCATATTGATAGGCTATTGTAGGTGAAACGTTATTTCACTTTTTTTTCAAATCGTAGGTTTTGTAAGACGTCCAGCAGCCCGACTCCCCCCGGAGAACTAAACCGGCTCCCGATGACGCCCGCGGCGCTAGGAATTACCTTCCCTAAAGAGAACTGCCGCGGCGGTCTCTACGCACGTCGATTCCCGCTGACAGTTCCACACAGCAGATTCTGTCACTACATGTCGTTGAGTAATTGACTGTTTGTGAGGTATAAAATCCTCATTTTGAACTTGATACATTAAAACATGTGCTGAAAGACCGAACGAGATTTCAATCCACATCTAAATAAAATAGGAAAGACTAGTTCGGGAAGACTAGACTACGGAAAACCACTGTTCTCATCTTATTTACCCAAGGCTTTAGAAGGAAATATAATGATGTATTTATAAATGGGCAATATTTTGCTGAAGCAAAGCGGTTCAAAGTCATATTTCAAATGGCACATAACACATTTGTGCGAACAGCCGTTGTAGGGCTGCGAACGGACTCGCTCCATAAAAACACGTACCTTCTTCACCGAGAACTACTTGTGGTAAGCAAACCGCCAGTAAACATCCACACAGCCACGTTAATATATCCATGTTGCTGGGTGAAGTTTTAGTCTTCCGATCTTGGAGAGAAGAAGTCGCAGTAAAAAGTCCTCCTCGCACCTTTCCAAACTGTTTTCTCCACTCGCGCGTCTCCACTGAGAATGGGTCTGTCTGTGGTCGGGGTTCTCCCACAACGGCGATTTACACCACCTTATTTTCTTTCCTCTTAAAAAAATAGTAATATTTTCCCCAGGTTATTTCAATTCAATAATTGAATAGATTCAAAACCATTCTACCCCACCACAAAAAAAAATAAAAAAAATAGAACATAAATAACCCAGAGGATCTTCTATTCCAACGAAATAAAGCACTAGACAAAATACAGCTAAAACTAAATCATCTGTATCAATTCAGAAGGTCCGTAGCGGTTTTAGTCCACTGATTTGACGCGTTCCGTGAGCTCATGTCTGAAGTGAGTTGTTTTTCTTTTTGGCTGCCTCGAAATCCAGTGACAACATATGTCCTTATCTTTACTTTGACTTTCTCCCTCCGGTACATTTACTTGTCCAAAACCCCCCACCCACCCGCCCCCCCACCTCCCAAAAAATAATCACAATCTAAACGAAACAGTCCAACTGTCCAAGGCTAGTGCGTAAAACCGTTCTTCCATACAGCACACATCAAACACGTTATTTTTTTGCTGTTAGAAACACCCTTTATTCTATAATCTATAAGTAACACTCTGCTCTGTCTCTCCCGCTGTCCCCACTCGTAGCTCCTTCCTCTACTCTGCTCGGTCTCTCCCGCTGTCCCCACTCGTAGCTCCTTCCTCTACTCGGTCTCTCCCGCGGTCCCCGCTCGTAGCTCCTTCCTCTACTCGGTCTCTCCGGCGGTCCCCACTCGTAGCTCCTTCCTCTACTCTGCTCTGTCTCTCCCGCGGTCCCGCTCGTAGCTCCTTCCTCTACTCTGTCTCTCCCGCTGTCCCCACTCGTAGCTCCTTCCTATACTCGGTCTCTCCCGCTGTCCCCGCTCGTAGCTCCTTCCTCTACTCTGCTCTGTCTCTCCCGCGGTCCCCGCTCGTAGCTCCTTCCTCTACTCGGTCTCTCCGGCGGTCCCCACTCGTAGCTCCTTCCTCTACTCTGCTCTGTCTCTCCCGCGGTCCCCACTCCTAGCTCCTTCCTCTACTCTGCTCGGAGTATTCTGTCCGAGTTTGAAGGCTCGGTTTTCCAGCAGCGCTGAGAGAGCAGGCAAGCCAGCCAGGCAGGCAGGCAGCATGTGTATGTAATAGCGTTAGAACGGAGCAGCTATCACATTACAGTCAGCACCTCAACGCGCCTCCTCACAGCCGCTGATTAAAGAGGACCACTCAATGCCTGCTGGAGCTCTTTCCTTCTTTCATTTATAAAAAGACAGTTACGGAAGGAAAAACAGAAGCGGAGCAAACACAGCCCCAAGCTCATGAAATGACATGTTAGTGGCGCATATAGGCTACAGTTACCACAGGCTGGTTGGGGTAATTATTATTTATGGAGAGAACTGGACAGGACTCCTGTGTGCTTAGATGTAAACTATTGGTATTCTTAGGCAATATGAACAAGCATTATACAGTCATTTAGTTACCATCATATTCTGAGAATAATCAGTTTATACCATGTCATTGCTGAATACTAATTTCTAATTGGCTTGAGGTGCATTTCCCTGTAACGCACCTGTAACGGTAACGACCTGCAACGGTATAAGTGTAACGCGCTGTAACGCTATAATTGTAACGCGCTGTAACGCTATAATTCAATTCAATCTAATACGTTCTATTTCTGAGCTGCTTTTGAAAGGAAGCGCGTCATGGAACACACCTTCCACGTGGTTCATTATTTTCCTTAGAGTCCCTCGTTGATTTTCCCTAACGTAAGGAAAATATGGAGATAGATTGATGTCAGCAAAAGGCCAGGCATGCAGGAATGCATCCCTTAATGTTAATGACAAGTTGCGAGTTTACAAAGTCATTCAAAGTACATTTCCACCAGTTTTCCACACGGGAAATAACTTTCGGAGTGCAAACCATTTTACTTATTGACAGTACAGTTGTGTGTAACTGTACTCTGAAAATGCTGCCAGGCAGTGGAATATGGTAATATGGAAATGTGTAGCTGACCCGGGCTAAATGCAACATTCACTTGACAGCAAGCTATGTAGAGTAGTGTTTTTAACAAGGGCACAAGGTTCAAGTGTCTGAAGAATCAAAAATAAGGAGGAAAAACAGAATATATATATATACACACAAACCATGTCATGAAGTATAAGAAAAGGTTCAAATGCCAGCTGACAATGAAAACAGATTTAAACCCCTCTAGTGACTTAAAGACCCTGCCTGGTCTCATAGACCAGACGTAACATAATAAACTAAAATCCAGGACTCTCAAATTAGCATGATATGTTTCGTTTGGTATGGTTACGAAAGACAGGAGGTTACTTAAAGCAAAAATAATACGAGGGTGGTCGGTCAGGGTCCACAACGAAAACGTCTAGCAACCCAAAGGTTACATTTTTTATTTATTTTATTTTTTACATTTATTTATTTAACCTTTATTTAACCAGGTAGGCCAGTTGAGAACAAGTTCTCATTTACTACTGTGACCTGGCCAAGATAAAGGAAAGCAGTGCGAACAACACAGAGTTACACATGAAATAAACAAACGTACAGTCAATAACACAATAGAAAAGTCTATATACAGTGTGTGCAAGTGGAGTAAGATTAGGGAGGTAAGGCAATAAATAAGGCCATAGTGGCAAAATAATTACAATTAAGCATTGACACTGGAGTGGTATATGTGCAGAAGATGAATGTGCAAGTAGAGAAACTGGGGTGCAAAGGAGCAAAACATATGGTCACAGGCCGGCTCATAGCCTGTGGCAAAAATGAGGGGACGCGAACAACAGGTATAGCAAAACTACAAAGGAACAAACAAAACAGGATGATACTTGGAGGAGCAGACAGAGAGAGACAGAGAGAGACAGAGAGAGACAGAGAGAGAGAGGGAGACAGAGAGAGAGAGAGAGAGAGAGAGACAGAGAGAGAGAGAGAGAGAGAGACAGAGAGAGACAGAGAGAGATAGACAGAGAGAGACAGAGAGAGAGACAGAGAGAGACAGAGACAGAGAGAGACAGAGAGAGAGAGAGAGAGAGAGAGAGAGAGACAGAGAGAGAGAGAGAGAGAGAGACAGAGAGAGACAGAGAGAGACAGAGAGAGACAGAGAGAGACAGAGAGAGACAGAGAGACAGAGAGACAGAGAGAGAGAGAGAGAGACAGAGAGAGAGAGACAGAGAGACAGAGAGAGACAGAGAGAGACAGAGAGACAGAGAGAGAGACAGAGAGAGAGAGACAGAGAGAGACAGAGAGAGAGAGAGAGAGAGACAGAGAGACAGAGAGAGAGAGACAGAGAGAGAGAGAGAGAGAGACAGAGAGACAGAGAGAGAGAGAGAGAGAAGAGTGATTAGTGAAGCAGTTTAAATACCCTGAGCCCAGGTGACTCCAAATCACTAATGACCCTCCTCTGCCTACAGGAGGAACCGCCCCTGCACTGCAGAGGAGGGGCCGTAACAATATATATATATAACAACATGGGGATGAGGTAGTTGGATGGGCTATTTACAGATTGGCTGTGTACAGGTCCAGCGATCGGAAAGCTGCTCTGACAGCTGATGCTTAAACTTAGAGAGGGAGATATAAGTCTCCAACTTCAGTGATTTTTGCAATTCGTTCCAGTCATTGGCAGCAGAGAACTGGAAGGCGGCCAAAGGGGGAGTTGGCTTTGGGGGTGACCAGTGAGATATACCTGCTGGAGCGCGTGCTACGGGTGGGTGCTGCTATGGTGACCAGTGAGCTGAGATAAGCTGGGGCTTTACCTAGCATAGACTTATAGATGACCTGGAGCCAGTGGGTTTGGCGACGAATATGAATCGAGCGCCAGCCGACGAGCATACAGGTCGCAGTGGTGGGTAGTATATGGGGCTTTGGTGACAAAATGGATGGCACTGTGATAGACTACGTCCAATTTGCTGAGTAGAGTGTCGGAGGCTATTTTATAAATGACATGACCGAAGTCAAGGATCGGTAGGATAGTCAGTTTTACGAGGGTATGTTTGGCGGCATGAGTGAATGATGCTTTGTTGCAAAATAGGAAGCCGATTCTAGATTTAATTTTGGATTGGAGATACTTAATGTGAGTCTGGAAGGAGAGTTTACAGTCTAACCAGACACCTAGGTATTTGTAGTTGTCCACATATTCTAAGTCAGAACCGTCCAGAGTAGTGATGCTAGATGGGTGGGCAGGTGCGGGCAGCGATCGGTTGAAGAGCATGCATTTCGTTTTACTTGCATTTAAGAGCAGTTGGAGGCCACGGAAGGAGTACTGTATGGCATTGAAGCTTGTTTGGAGGTTAGCTAACACAGTGTCCAAAGAAGGGCCAGAAGTATACAGAATGGTGTCGTCTGCGTAGAGGTGGATCAGAGAATCACCAGCAGCGAGAACGACATCATTGATGTATACAGAGAAGAGAGTCGGCCTGAGAATTGAACCCTGTGGCACCCCATATAGACTGCCAGAGGTATGGACAACAGGCCCTCTGATTTGACACACTGAACTATATCAGAGAAGTAGTTGGTGAACCAGGCGAGGCAATCATTTGAGAAACCAAGGCTGTTGAGTCTGCCAATAAGAATGTGGTGATTGACAGTCGAAAGCCTTGGCAGGTCGATGAATACGGCTGCACAGTATTATCTTTTATCGATGGCGGTTATGATGTCGTTTAGGACCTTGAGCGTGACTGAGGTGCACCCGTGACCACCTGTGAAACCAGATTGAACAGCGGAGAAGGTACGGTGGGATTCGAAATGGTCGCTGATCTGTTTGTTAACTTGACATTCGAAGACTTTTAAACCGATCACAGACAATTGTATCATTTTAAAAACATTGCAACTAACCCTAACCTCTAGTCTAACTAATGTTATCCGCATAGCTAGCGTTAGTCACCTAGCTAACGTTAGTGTTAGCAACCTATTCACCTAGCTAATGTTAGTGTTAGCAACCTAGCCACCTAGCTATTTGTAACATACTATATCATACGAAATGACTGATGAACAGCCACAAAGTTTATACACTGCTCAAAAAAATAAAGGGAACACTAAAATAACACATCCTAGTTCTGAATGAATGAAATATTCTTATTGAATACTTTTTTCTTTACATAGTTGAATGTGCTGACAACAAAATCACAAAAAATTAATCAATGGAAATCAAATGTATCAACCCATGGAGGTCTGGATTTGGAGTCACATTCAAAATTAAAGTGGAAAACCACACTACAGGCTGATCCAACTTTGATGTAATGTCCTTAAAACAAGTCAAAATGAGGCTCTGTATTGTGTGTGGCCTCCACGTGCCTGTATGACCTCCCTACAACGCCTGGGCATGCTCCTGATGAGGAGGCGGATGGTCTCCTGAGGGATCACCTCCCAGAACTGGACTAAAGCATCCGCCAACTCCTGGACAGTCTGTGGTGCAACGTGGCGTTGGTGGATGGAGCGAGACATGATGTCCCAGATGTGCTCAATTGGATTCAGGTCTGGGGAATGGGCGGGCCAGTCCATAGCATCAATGCCTTCCTCTTGCAGGAACTGCTGACACACTCCAGCCACATGAGGTTGAGCATTGTCTTGCATTAGGAGGAACCCAGGGCCAACCGCACCAGCATATGGTCTCACAAGGGGTCTGAGGATCTCATCTCGGTACCTAATGGCAGTCAGGCTACCTCTGGCGAGCACATGGAGGGCTGTGCGGCCCCCCAAAGAAATGCCACCCCATACCATGACTGACCCACTGCCAAACCGGTCATGCTGGAGGATGTTGCAGGCAGCAGAACGCTCTCCACGGCGTCGCCAGACTCTGTCACGTCTGTCACATGTGCTCAGTGTGAACCTGCTTTCATCTGTGAAGAACACAGGGCACCAGTGGCGAATTTGCCAATTTTGGTGTTCTCTGGCAAATGCCAAACGTCCTGCACGGTGTTGGGCTGTAAGCACAACCCCCACCTGTGGACGTCAGGCCCTCATACCACCCTCATGGAGTCTGTTTCTGACCGTTTGAGCAGACACGCACATTTGTGGCCTGCTGGAGGTCATTTTGCAGGGCTCTGGCAGTGCTCCTCCTGCTCCTCCTTGCACAAAGGCGGAGGCAGCGGTCCTGCTGCTGGGTTGTTGCCCTCCTACGGCTTCCTCCACGTCTCCTGATGTACTGGCCTGTCTACTGGTAGCGCCTCCATGCTCTGGACACTACGCTGACAGACACAGCAAGCCTTCTTGCCACAGCTCGCAATGATGTGCCATCCTGGATGAGCTGCACTACCTGAGCCACTTGTGTGGGTTGTAGACTCCGTCTCATGCTACCACTAGAGTGAAAGCACCGCCAGCATTCAAAAGTGACCAAAACATCAGCCAGGAAGCATAGGAACTGAGAAGTGGTCTGTGGTCCCCACCTGCAGAACCACTCCTTTATTGGGGGTGTCTTGCTAATTGCCTATAATTTCCACCTGTTGTCTATTCCATTTGCACAACAGCATGTGACATTTATTGTCAATCAGTGTTGCTTCCTAAGTGGACAGTTTGATTTCACAGAAGTGTGATTGACTTGGAGTTACATTGTGTTGTTTAAGTGTTCCCTTTATTTTTTTGAGGAGTGTAAATAGCATACCAAATGTAACATATCAGCATATCATATCATGCCAGCAGCATACCACTGCTGGCTTACTTAAGAAGCTAAGCAGGGTTGGTCCTGGTCAGCAACATACCACCCTGCATACCACTGCTGGCTTGCTTAAGAAGCTAAGCGGGGTTGGTCCTGGTCAGCAGCATACCACCCTGCATACCACTGCTGGCTTGCATCAAAAGCTAAGCAGGGTTGGTCCTGGTCAGCAGCATACCACCCTGCATACCACTGCAGGCTTGCTTAAGAAGCTAAGGAGGGTTGGTCCTGGTCAGCAGCATACCACCCTGCATACCACTGCTGGCTTGCTTCAGAAGCTAAGCAGGGTTGGTCCTGGTCAGCAACATACCACCCTGCATACCACTGCTGGCTTGCTTCTGAAGCTAAGCAGGGTTGGTCCTGGTCAGCAACATACCACCCTGCATACCACTGCTGGCTTGGCTCTGAAGCTAAGTAGGGTTGGTCCTGGTCAGCAACATACCACCCTGCATACCACTGCTGGCTTGGCTCTGAAGCTAAGTAGGGTTGGTCCTGGTCAGCAACATACCACCCTGCATACCACTGCTGGCTTACTTCTGAAGCTAAGCAGGGTTGGTCCTGGTCAGCAGCATACCACCCTGCATACCACTGCTGGCTTACTTCTGAAGCTAAGCAGGGTTGGTCCTGGTCAGCAGCATACCACCCTGCATACCACTGCAGGCTTACTTCTGAAGCTAAGCAGGGTTGGTCCTGGTCAGCAGCATACCACCCTGCATACCACTGCTGGCTTACTTCAGAAGCTAAGCAGGGTTGGTCCTGGTCAGCAACATACCACCCTGCATACCACTGCTGGCTTACTTCTGAAGCTAAGTAGGGTTGGTCCTGGTCAGTTCCTCGATGGGAGACCAGATGCTGCTAGAAGTGGTGTTGGAGGGCCAGTAGGAGGCACTCTTTCCTCTGGTCTAAAGAAAAATATCCCAATTCCACAGGGCAGATGTTGTGTAGGGTGTTGTCTTTCAGGTGGGACCGGTGTCCTGACTCTCTGTGGTCACTAAAGATCCCATGGCACCTCTTGTAGGGGTGTTAACACTGGTGTCCTGACTCTCTGTGGTCACTAGAGATCCCATGGCACCTCTTGTAGGGGTGTTAACACTGGTGTCCTGGTTATATTCTCAATCTGTCCCTCATACCATCACGGTCACCTAATCATCCCCAACTGACAATTGGCTTGTTCACCCTCCTCCCCCCTGTAACTATTCCCCAGGTTGTTGCTGTAGATGAGAATGTGTTCTCAGTCAACTTACTGGGTTAAATATATATATATATATATATATATATATATATATATATATATATATATATATATATATATCAATCATACTATTTGGATAATGGACATTTGATAATAATTTGAGTGTCCTGGATTGTTTACTATGTCCAGGTTAAAAAGCTCCAGAAGATTCCTACATGGTCGCCTATAGCGCTGAACAAAAATATCAACTCAACATGTAAAGTGTTGGTCCCGTGTTTCATGAGCTGAAATAAAAGACAGTAAAAGGCCACTCATGATCATTACATAGGTGCACCTGGTGCTGGGGACAGTAAAAGGCCACTCATGATCATTACATAGGTGCACCTGGTGCTGGGGACAGTAAAAGGCCACTCATTATCATTACATAGGTGCACCTGGTGCTGGGGACAGTAAAAGGCCACTCATGATCATTACAAAGCTGCACATTTTGCTGAGCACAATAGGATGCCTCCAATGTAGCTTTTAGAGAATTTGGTCTAAAATACTTATTTTCCACCATAATTTGCAAATAAATTCATTAAAAATCCTACAATGTGATTTTCTGGATTTTTTTCTTCTTCTACAGGCCTCTCTCATCTTTTTAATTGGGAGAACTTGCACAAGTGGTGGCTGACTAAATACTTTTTTGCCCCACTGTAAATGGTGGTCACACCAGAAACTGACCGGTTTTCTGATCCACGCTGCTACTTTTGTCCAACAGATACATATCTGTATTCCCAGTAATGTGAAATCAAAAGACTACAATTTATTTAAATTGACTGATTTACATATATGAAATGTAACTCAGTAAAATATTTGAAATTGTTGCATGTTGCGTTTATATTTTTGTTCAGTATAGATAGCTACAATTGTTGCCGTGGAGACAGAACATACGGACAAGAAGACCAGGAAGTGATTAGCAGCTCGTTTTTTGTCACCCTACGACCGAGAAAGTTGAGAAAAAGGGGTTTTGGAGTTCAAGGATGGGATAAAACTACACGATTGGCCACACTGATCACATCAAAGCTTCTGTATCCATCCAGCTAGAGAAACCAAACCAACCCTCTCAGGCTTTATAATGACAATACACCACCATCCGTGTGAAGTTGAAATGAGACTTTATTACGGTGTATTCTGACAGTCCTAGCATTAGCTGCGTGTCCAGTGATGCCTTCCTGTGTAACCCTAAACCAGACTCCAACCGGACACCTAACGTTGGCAAGGCTCTCAAATCATTCTCATCCTAGGTGGCATGTCTTCACAGAATGCTCTGTCTTGCGTGACAAAATGGCACCCTATTCCCTATGTAGTGCACTAGTTGTTGTTGTTTTTTTTAAACCAGGGCCCCGTAGGGAATAAGGTGCCATTTAGAACGCAGGGATCATCATACAGCCTGCCAATCAGAGCATTGGTTTCACAACACCACCAGGAGGCTCATGTCAGCATGATACAATTATCTCACCTTCTGAAGAAGCAGTCTGCAGCCCTGCCCAGCCCTGCCCTACCCTGTCCTGCCCAGCCCTGCCCTACCCTGCCCTGCCCAGCCCTACCCTGCCCTGCCCTGCCCTGCCCTGCCCAGCCCTGGCACTTCTCTGGGCTCTGAGGGCTGTCCTAGAGGCCACTTCTCTGGGCTCTGAGGGCTGTACTAGAGGCCCCTTCTCTGGGCTCTGAGGGCTGTCCTAGAGGCCCCTTCACTGGGCTCTGAGGGCTGTCCTAGAGGCCCCTTCACTGGGCTCTGAGTGCTGTCCTAGAGGACACTTCTCTGGGCTCCGAGGGCTGGCACCTTTCCTGCAGCTCAGGAAACTGTCCTGGAGAGTGACCCAGATCCTGGAGCGCTGGACTCTGTGGCTGTTCACAAACCCTCCAGGTCTCTGTGTGTCTGTGCATCGCACAACCATGTCCTCACTCACTGACACCATGGGGAGAAACATACACTGACATGGATGTTTCCCAAATTGCACTCTATCCTGTTCACTAGACAGTGCACTAGGGCCTAACTCTTGACCAGAGAAAGTAGTGCACTATATAGGGAACAGGAATGCTGAGCTTTCCTGTCTCGTCCCTTAACTCTCTCTACCACCAAGTCTCCAACCCCCCCCCCCCCCCCCCCCCCCCCCCACCCCACCCCCACCCCCCCCACCCCCCTCTATACCCCTCTTGCTTAACGTACTCAGACCAACGGCTGGCAGCCCCCCCCCAAAAAAGGGGACCACTAAAAACTCTACCTCCAGCTACTACTACATTCAGTTCTGGAGGTATTGAATAAATTAACACTCAGATCCAATTACCTGAGCTAAGCAGGGGGGTGGTGCTGGACATGCCTCTGGTGTTCT
This sequence comes from Oncorhynchus mykiss, assembly GCF_013265735.2. Taxonomy (NCBI): domain Eukaryota; kingdom Metazoa; phylum Chordata; class Actinopteri; order Salmoniformes; family Salmonidae; genus Oncorhynchus; species Oncorhynchus mykiss. The sequence continues at coordinate 72,750 of NW_023493711.1, forward strand.
GGTGCTGGCAGACTGTGGGCAGTGGGATCCTGCACTCATGGCCTCCGGGTCTGGCTCCCAGATCGGATCCCAGGACTGTTACACACTGGACTATCCTGGCTACATAAATACAATTAATCAAAATGGCCGGGTTGGCTAAAAGGAAAACATGGCCTGGAATCAGTCTGTGTGGAGCGGACTGATGACTGGCCTGGCCTTATTAACCTGACTAATGGAAAACCTGGCCTGGAATCAGTCCGTGTGGAGCTGACTGATGACTGGCCTGGCCTTATTAACCTGACTAATGGAAAACCTGGCCTGGAATCAGTCTGTGTGGAGCTGACTGATGACTGGCCTGGCCTTATTAACCTGACTAATGGAAAACCTGGCCTGGCATTAGTCTGTGTGGAGCGGACTGATGACTGGCCTGGCCTTATTAACCTGACTAATGGAAAACCTGGCCTGGAATCAGTCTGTGTGGAGCGGACTGATGAAAGACAATCTGGACTGGCCTTATTAACCTGACTAATGGAAAACCTGGCCTGGAATCAGTCTGTGTGGAGCTGACTGATGACTGGCCTGGCCTTATTAACCTGACTAATGGAAAACCTGGCCTGGAATCAGTCTGTGTGGAGCTGACTGATGACTGGCCTGGCCTTATTAACCTGACTAATGGAAAACCTGGCCTGGCATTAGTCTGTGTGGAGCGGACTGATGACTGGCCTGGCCTTATTAACCTGACTAATGGAAAACCTGGCCTGGAATCAGTCTGTGTGGAGCGGACTGATGAAAGACAATCTGGACTGGCCTTATTAACCTGACTAATGGAAAACCTGGCCTGGAATCAGTCTGTGTGGAGCTGACTGATGACTGGCCTGGCCTTATTAACCTGACTAATGGAAAACCTGGCCTGGAATCAGTCTGTGTGGAGCGGTCTGATGACTGGCCTGGCCTTATTAACCTGACTAATGGAAAACCTGGCCTGGAATCAGTCTGTGTGGAGCGGACTGATGAAAGACAATCTGGACTGGCCTTATTAACCTGACTAATGGAAAACCTGGCCTGGAATCAGTCCGTGTGGAGCTGACTGATGACTGGCCTTGCCTTATTAACCTGACTAATGGAAAACCTGGCCTGGAATCAGTCTGTGTGGAGCGGACTGATGACTGGCCTGGCCTTATTAACCTGACTAATGGAAAACCTGGCCTGGAATCAGTCTGTGTGGAGCGGTCTGATCACTGGCCTGGCCTTATTAACCTGACTAATGGAAAACCTGGCCTGGAATCAGTCTGTGTGGAGCGGACTGATGAAAGACAATCTGCACTGGCCTTATTAACCTGACTAATGGAAAACCTGGCCTGGAATCAGTCTGTGTGGAGCTGACTGATGAAAGACAATCTGGACTGGCCTTATTAACCTGACTAATGGAAAACCTGGCCTGGAATCAGTCTGTGTGGAGCGGTCTGATGACTGGCCTGGCCTTATTAACCTGACTAATGGAAAACCTGGCCTGGAATTAGTCTGTGTGGAGCGGACTGATGAAAGACAATCTGGACTGGCCTTATTAACCTGACTAATGGAAAACCTGGCCTGGAAATAGTCTGTGTGGAGCGGACTGATGACTGGCCTGGCGTTATTAACCTGACTAATGGAAAACCTGGCCTGGAATTAGTCTGTGTGGAGCGGACTGATGAAAGACAATCTGGACTGGCCATATTAACCTGACTAATGGAAAACCAGGCCTGGAATCAGTCTGAGTGGAGCGGACTGATGAAAGACAATCTGGACTGGCCTTATTAACCTGACTAATGGAAAACCTGGCCTGGAATCAGTCTGTGTGGAGCTGACTGATGACTGGCCTGGCCTTATTAACCTAACTAATGGAAAACCTGGCCTGGAATCAGTCTGTGTGGAGCTGACTGATGACTGGCCTGGCCTTATTAACCTGACTAATGGAAAACCTGGCCTGGAATCAGTCTGTGTGGAGCGGTCTGATGACTGGCCTGGCCTTATTAACCTGACTAATGGAAAACCTGGCCTGGAATCAGTCTGTGTGGAGCGGACTGATGAAAGACAATCTGGACTGGCCTTATTAACCTGACTAATGGAAAACCTGGCCTGGAATCAGTCTGTGTGGAGCTGACTGATGAAAGACAATCTGGACTGGCCTTATTAACCTGACTAATGGAAAACCTGGCCTGGAATCAGTCTGTGTGGAGCGGTCTGATGACTGGCCTGGCCTTATTAACCTGACTAATGGAAAACCTGGCCTGGAATTAGTCTGTGTGGAGCGGACTGATGAAAGACAATCTGGACTGGCCTTATTAACCTGACTAATGGAAAACCTGGCCTGGAATTAGTCTGTGTGGAGCGGACTGATGACTGGCCTGGCGTTATTAACCTGACTAATGGAAAACCTGGCCTGGAATTAGTCTGTGTGGAGCGGTCTGATGACTGGCCTGGCCTTATTAACCTGACTAATGGAAAACCTGGCCTGGAATCAGTCTGTGTGGAGCTGACTGATGACTGGCCTGGCCTTATTAACCTGACTAATGGAAAACCTGGCCTGGAATCCGTCTGTGTGGAGCGGTCTGATGACTGGCCTGGCCTTATTAACCTGACTAATGGAAAACCTGGCCTGGAATCAGTGTGTGTGGAGCGGACTGATGAAAGACAATCTGGACTGGCCTTATTAACCTGACTAATGGAAAACCTGGCCTGGAATTAGTCTGTGTGGAGCTGACTAATGACTGGCCTGGCGTTATTAACCTGACTAATGGAAAACCTGGCCTGGAATCAGTCTGTGTGGAGCGGACTGATGAAAGACAATCTGGACTGGCCTTATTAACCTGACTAATGGAAAACCTGGCCTGGAATCAGTCTGTGTGGAGCGGACTGATGAAAGACAATCTGGACTGGCCTTATTAACCTGACTAATGGAAAACCTGGCCTGGAATCAGTCTGTGTGGAGCGGACTGATGACTGGCCTGGCCTTATTAACCTGACTAATGGAAAACCTGGCCTGGAATCAGTCTGTGTGGAGCGGACTGATTAAAGACAATCTGGACTGGCCTTATTAACCTGACTAATGGAAAACCTGGCCTGGAATCAGTCTGTGTGGAGCTGACTGATGACTGGCCTGGCCTTATTAACCTGACTAATGGAAAACCTGGCCTGGAATCAGTCCGTGTGGAGCTGACTGATGAAAGACAATCTGGACTGGCCTTATTAACCTGACTAATGGAAAACCTGGCCTGGAATCAGTCCGTGTGGAGCTGACTGATGAAAGACAATCTGGACTGGCCTTATTGACCTGACTAATGGAAAACCTGGCCTGGAATCAGTCTATGTGGAGCGGACTGATGACTGGCCTGGCCTTATTAACCTGACTAATGGAAAACCTGGCCTGGAATCAGTCTGTGTGGAGCGGACTGATGAAAGACAATCTGGACTGGCCTTATTAACCTGACTAATGGAAAACCTGGCCTGGAATCAGTCTGTGTGGAGCTGACTGATGACTGGCCTGGCCTTATTAACCTGACTAATGGAAAACCTGGCCTGGAATCAGTCTGTGTGGAGCGGTCTGATGACTGGCCTGGCCTTATTAACCTGACTAATGGAAAACCTGGCCTGGAATCAGTCTGTGTGGAGCGGACTGATGAAAGACAATCTGGACTGGCCTTATTAACCTGACTAATGGAAAACCTGGCCTGGAATCAGTCCGTGTGGAGCTGACTGATGACTGGCCTTGCCTTATTAACCTGACTAATGGAAAACCTGGCCTGGAATCAGTCTGTGTGGAGCGGACTGATGACTGGCCTGGCCTTATTAACCTGACTAATGGAAAACCTGGCCTGGAAATAGTCTGTGTGGAGCGGTCTGATCACTGGCCTGGCCTTATTAACCTGACTAATGGAAAACCTGGCCTGGAATCAGTCTGTGTGGAGCGGACTGATGAAAGACAATCTGCACTGGCCTTATTAACCTGACTAATGGAAAACCTGGCCTGGAATCAGTCTGTGTGGAGCTGACTGATGAAAGACAATCTGGACTGGCCTTATTAACCTGACTAATGGAAAACCTGGCCTGGAATCAGTCTGTGTGGAGCGGTCTGATGACTGGCCTGGCCTTATTAACCTGACTAATGGAAAACCTGGCCTGGAATTAGTCTGTGTGGAGCGGACTGATGAAAGACAATCTGGACTGGCCTTATTAACCTGACTAATGGAAAACCTGGCCTGGAAATAGTCTGTGTGGAGCGGACTGATGACTGGCCTGGCGTTATTAACCTGACTAATGGAAAACCTGGCCTGGAATTAGTCTGTGTGGAGCGGACTGATGAAAGACAATCTGGACTGGCCTTATTAACCTGACTAATGGAAAACCAGGCCTGGAATCAGTCTGAGTGGAGCGGACTGATGAAAGACAATCTGGACTGGCCTTATTAACCTGACTAATGGAAAACCTGGCCTGGAATCAGTCTGTGTGGAGCTGACTGATGACTGGACTGGCCTTATTAACCTGACTAATGGAAAACCTGGCCTGGAATCAGTCTGTGTGGAGCTGACTGATGACTGGCCTGGCCTTATTAACCTGACTAATGGAAAACCTGGCCTGGAATCAGTCTGTGTGGAGCGGTCTGATGACTGGCCTGGCCTTATTAACCTGACTAATGGAAAACCTGGCCTGGAATCAGTCTGTGTGGAGCGGACTGATGAAAGACAATCTGGACTGGCCTTATTAACCTGACTAATGGAAAACCTGGCCTGGAATCAGTCTGTGTGGAGCTGACTGATGAAAGACAATCTGGACTGGCCTTATTAACCTGACTAATGGAAAACCTGGCCTGGAATCAGTCTGTGTGGAGCGGTCTGATGACTGGCCTGGCCTTATTAACCTGACTAATGGAAAACCTGGCCTGGAATTAGTCTGTGTGGAGCGGACTGATGAAAGACAATCTGGACTGGCCTTATTAACCTGACTAATGGAAAACCTGGCCTGGAATTAGTCTGTGTGGAGCGGACTGATGACTGGCCTGGCGTTATTAACCTGACTAATGGAAAACCTGGCCTGGAATTAGTCTGTGTGGAGCGGACTGATGAAAGACAATCTGGACTGGCCTTATTAACCTGACTAATGGAAAACCTGGCCTGGAATCAGTCTGAGTGGAGCGGACTGATGAAAGACAATCTGGACTGGCCTTATTAACCTGACTATTGGAAAACCTGGCCTGGAATCAGTCTGTGTGGAGCTGACTGATGACTGGCCTGGCCTTATTAACCTGACTAATGGATAACCTGGCCTGGAATCAGTCTGTGTGGAGCGGTCTGATGACTGGCCTGGCCTTATTAACCTGACTAATGGAAAACCTGGCCTGGAATCAGTCTGTGTGGAGCTGACTGATGACTGGCCTGGCCTTATTAACCTGACTAATGGAAAACCTGGCCTGGAATCCGTCTGTGTGGAGCGGTCTGATGACTGGCCTGGCCTTATTAACCTGACTAATGGAAAACCTGGCCTGGAATCAGTGTGTGTGGAGCGGACTGATGAAAGACAATCTGGACTGGCCTTATTAACCTGACTAATGGAAAACCTGGCCTGGAATTAGTCTGTGTGGAGCGGACTAATGACTGGCCTGGCGTTATTAACCTGACTAATGGAAAACCTGGCCTGGAATCAGTCTGTGTGGAGCGGACTGATGAAAGACAATCTGGACTGGCCTTATTAACCTGACTAATGGAAAACCTGGCCTGGAATCAGTCTGTGTGGAGCGGACTGATGAAAGACAATCTGGACTGGCCTTATTAACCTGACTAATGGAAAACCTGGCCTGGAATCAGTCTGTGTGGAGCGGACTGATGACTGGCCTGGCCTTATTAACCTGACTAATGGAAAACCTGGCCTGGAATCAGTCTGTGTGGAGCGGACTGATTAAAGACAATCTGGACTGGCCTTATTAACCTGACTAATGGAAAACCTGGCCTGGAATCAGTCTGTGTGGAGCTGACTGATGACTGGCCTGGCCTTATTAACCTGACTAATGGAAAACCTGGCCTGGAATCAGTCCGTGTGGAGCTGACTGATGAAAGACAATCTGGACTGGCCTTATTAACCTGACTAATGGAAAACCTGGCCTGGAATCAGTCCGTGTGGAGCTGACTGATGAAAGACAATCTGGACTGGCCTTATTGACCTGACTAATGGAAAACCTGGCCTGGAATCAGTCTATGTGGAGCGGACTGATGACTGGCCTGGCCTTATTAACCTGACTAATGGAAAACCTGGCCTGGAATCAATCTGTGTGGAGCGGACTGATGAAAGACAATCTGGACTGGCCTTATTAACCTGACTAATGCAAAACCTGGCCTGGAATCAGTCTGTGTGGAGCGGACTGATGACTGGCCTGGCCTTATTAACCTGACTAATGGGAAACCTGGCCTGGAATCAGTCCGTGTGGAGCTGACTGATGAAAGACAATCTGGACTGGCCTTATTAACCTGACTAATGGTGATTATAACCAGGACCTGAAGAGAAGAAGAGATGAACTGCCCAGTAGATAACCAACCGGATAGCTAGCGCAACGCCTGCCTGTTGTCAAGGCAGGGCCTACACCATACAATGTGCTGCTATCAGTGTTGACATGGGAGATAAACAACCACAAAAGATACAGTATCTCTCTCTCGCTCTCTCTCGTCAGAAATCACGCCCACACATTCTTCGACATAGACCTAGAAACGAGAGTTGAGAGAAGAAAAGATAAAATAAAATAGTCAGTCATAGACTGGACATACCACCCCCCCCCCCCCCCCCCTCCTCAACTGGCCCTATACCCATTTTCCCCAGAGAATTATAGACTGTACATACCACCTCCCCCCTCCTCAACTGGCCCTATACCCATTTTCCCCAGGGAATTATAGACTGGACATACCACCCCCTCTCCTGCAGGCCTCATCAATCAGCCGGTCTGACCTCTCCTGCAGGCCTCATCAATCAGCCGGTCTGACCTCTCCTGCAGGCCTCATCAATAAGCCGGTCTGACCTCTCCTGCAGGCCTCATCAATAAGCCGTACTGACCTCTCCTGCAGGCCTCATCAATAAGCCGGTCTGACCTCTACTGCAGGCCTCATCGATAAGCCGGTCTGACTTCTCCTGCAGGCCTCATCAATCAGCCGGTCTGACCTCTCCTGCAGGCCTCATCAATCAGCCGGTCTGACCTCTCCTTAGGGGAAGAAACGGTGCAGTAGCATGTCAATGGCGAGGCTATTTTGACAT
>NW_023493711.1:82500-145000 GCF_013265735.2 Oncorhynchus mykiss
CCCGGTAGCGGTTTAAAAAAAGTTTGAAGCTTTAGCCTTGTTTTCTTACCTCATAAAATCTATTTCCTGTTCTGTTTTTTGTGTATTTCTTTTTTTTGTCAAGTTTCATCTCATTGCCATTTATGAATGTGTTTCTCAATGCCTTTCTATGGGCTTTAGTAGTAATTTTATCAAATCATTTTTTATATATTTTTGGGGGATATCTAAAGGGGTCCTAAAATTCAAAATCAAAAATCTACATGACCCATAGTAACCCCGTCTTAAAACAATTCCAGCCCTCCCCCTCCCTCCCCCAATGTCTTAGACTATAAAGAAACAACTAAAGATCCGTAGTAGTGTCTGTGTGCAGCTATTACCCTGTAATTTATCTGTCTCTGTGTAGAGCCTCTGGACCAGAAGAGAGAGACATCTGCCAAGGGAGACCGCCTCTGGACCAGAAGAGAGAGACATCTGGCAAGGGAGACCACCTCTGGCCCAGAAGGGGGCAGCTGACTGTTAAGGGAGACCACCTCTGGCCCAGAAGGGGGCAGGTGACTGTTAAGGGAGACCACCTCTGGACCAGAAGGGGGCAGCTGACTGTCAAGGGAGACCACCTCTGGCCCAGAAGGGGGCAGGTGACTGTTAAGGGAGACCACCTCTGGCCCAGAAGGGGGCAGGTGACTGTTAAGGGAGACCACCTCTGGCCCAGAAGGGGGCAGGTGACTGTTAAGGGAGACCACCTCTGGACCAGAAGGGGGCAGCTGACTGTCAAGGGAGACCACCTCTGGCCCAGAAGGGGGCAGCTGACTGTCAAGGGAGACCACCTCTGGCCTGAAGGGGGCAGCTGACTGTCAAGGGAGACCACCTCTGGCCCAGAAGGGGGCAGCTGACTGTCAAGGGAGACCACCTTTGGCCCAGAAGGGGGCAGCTGACTGTCAAGGGAGAGCACCTCTGGCCCAGAAGGGGGCAGCTGACTGTCAAGGGAGACCACCTCTGGCCCAGAAGGGGGCAGGTGACTGTCAAGGGAGACCACCTCTGGCCCAGAAAGGGGCAGCTGACTGTCAAGGGAGACCACCTCTGGCCCAGAAGGGGGCAGCTGACTGTCAAGGGAGACCACCTTTGGCCCAGAAGGGGGCAGGTGACTGTCAAGGGAGACCACCTTTGGCCCAGAAGGGGGCAGCTGACTGTCAAGGGAGACCACCTCTGGACCAGAAGGGGGCAGCTGACTGTCAAGGGAGACCACCTCTGGCCCAGAAAGGGGCAGGTGACTGTCAAGGGAGACCACCTTTGGCCCAGAAGGGGGCAGGTGACTGTCAAGGGAGACCACCTCTGGCCCAGAAGGGGGCAGGTGACTGTCAAGGGAGACCACCTCTGGACCAGAAGGGGGCAGCTGACTGTCAAGGGAGACCACCTCTGGCCCAGAAGGGGGCAGGTGACTGTCAAGGGAGACCACCTCTGGCCCAGAAAGGGGCAGGTGACTGTCAAGGGAGAGCTGAGTCAGAATGAGATTAAACTTGACAAAAAAAAGAAATACACAAAAAACAGAACAGAAGAAAACAAGGCTAACGGTTAAGGAGATCTGGTGTTTGAGGCCAGCGTATGAAATGTGTGTCACTGTAGATATTTGTGCAATAATTTGTTCTCTGATAAGGTAAGCTATTCATACTGTAACTCTGTATGTGCCCAATGAAAGGCGTTTAAGATCTTTTTAGAGATGTTATTTAAAGATATTTAAATCATTTGGTCTGGACATATTTTGTCTCTACACTGTCTTGTTTTTCTTCTCCTGTGATGATACAAACAAAACATGTCTTGTATATTCGTCACGGCACTGTAGCCATCTCTAGCTATTTTTACAAGACACACTAATTGGTTCTTGTTGTGATTTACTGTATGTAACTAAACTTGTCTCTTTATACAGTCTCTGTAAACGTCTCAATACCTTTCCGTGGCATTGTACGGAGAACTCATTTGCATAAGACATACCATTTTTGGAAATGTAAACACAAAAAAAAACCTGAAGTTGCTGACCTGTAACGACCAAACGGCATGATGAGGTCACTAATTATCCCCGACCACGGAGACGAAACGGAACAGAGACAGCGGACCTTCCTGTTTATGACTGACTGTATAATCCAGGCCGAAATCACACACATTTACACTACGTGCATTTTTATACCAGCTTTTTTCATATATCTGAAAAGGGGGGGGGGGGATAAATAATCAAGAGAATTAAAAACGCACCTAAAGACCGAGTCATGATTCTTGCATTTTCACCCTATAACCAAAATACAAGTATCGTGTCTGTGTGAATGGTTCTGTGCTTTTTCTAAGGTGAATTCAGTAACTCTTCCATTGTTTAACACCTCCCTCATTTGAAATGCAACCAGCCCCCCATGGTTTAACACCACCCTCTCACCTCTCCCCCGACTTGACAATTACAAAGTGACATGTAGAAAATAAGGCCCTATTCCCACCAGGAGATACGAAGGAGAATCTGAGGAGTAGGGTGGCTAAAGAGAATTCTACTTCTCGGTTTCCCGTGGCATCCTTGTGTTACCTTTGTGTTGTGGCAACGTGACATCCTTGTGTTACCTTTGTGTTGTGGCAACGTGCCATCCTTGTGTTACCTTTGTGTTGTGGCAACGTGCCATCCTTGTGTTACCTTTGTGTTGTGGCAACGTGCCATCCTTGTGTTACCTTTGTGTTGTGGCAACGTGCCATCCTTGTGTTACCTTTGTGTTGTGGCAACGTGCCGTCCTTGTGTTACCTTTCGTTGTGGCAACGTGCCATCCTTGTGTTACCTTTCGTTGTGGCAACGTGCCATCCTTGTGTTACCTTTGTGTTGTGGCAACGTGCCATCCTTGTGTTACCTTTGTGTTGTGGCAACGTGCCATCCTTGTGTTACCTTTCGTTGTGGCAACGTGCCATCCTTGTGTTACCTTTCGTTGTGGCAACGTGCCATCCTTGTGTTACCTTTCGTTGTGGCAACGTGACATCCTTGTGTTACCTTTCGTTGTGGCAACGTGACATCCTTGCGTTACCTTTGTGTTGTGGCAACGTGACATCCATTGTGTTACCTTTCGTTGTGGCAACGTGACATCAGTGAAATGCTGAATACAACAGGTGTAGTAGACCTCACAGTGAAATGCTGAATAAAACAGGTGTAGTAGACCTCACAGTGAAATGCTACACAGGCTCTAACCAACAAAAACATATTAGGTAGGTAAATAAATAAAACAACAGTAAAAAGAGAGGCTATATACAGTAGAGAGGCTATATACAGTAGAGAGGCTATATACAGTAGAGAGGCTATATACAGTAGAGAGGTTATATACAGTAGACAGGCTATATACAGTAGACAGGCTATATACAGTAGAGAGGCTATATACAGTAGACAGGCTATATACAGTAGAGAGGCTATATACAGTAGTGAGGCTATATACAGTAACGAGGCTATATACAGTAGACAGGCTATATACAGTAGAGAGGCTATATACAGTAGAGAGGCTATATACAGTAGACAGGCTATATACAGTAGAGAGGCTATATACAGTAGAGAGGCTATATACAGTAGAGAGGCTATATACAGTAGAGAGGCTATATACAGTAGAGAGGCTATATACAGTAGAGAGGCTATATACAGTAGACAGGCTATATACAGTAGAGAGGCTATATACAGTAGAGAGGCTATATACAGTAGACAGCCTATATACAGTAGACAGGCTATATACAGTAGAGAGGCTATATACAGTAGACAGGCTATATACAGTAGAGAGGCTATATACAGTAGAGAGGCTATATACAGTAGAGAGGCTATATACAGTAGACAGGCTATATACAGTAGACAGGCTATATACAGTAGAGAGGCTATATACAGTAGTGAGACTATATACAGTAGAGAGGCTATATACAGTAGAGAGGCTATATACAGTAGGGAGGCTATATACAATAGTGAGACTATATACAGTAGAGAGGCTATATACAGTAGAGAGGCTATATACAGTAGTGAAACTATATACAGTAGTGAGGCTATATACAGTAGAGAGGCTATATACAGTAGGGAGGCTACATACAGTAGAGAGGCTACTGTATATACAGTAGAGAGGCTAAATACAGTAGTGAGGCTATATACAGTAGAGGCTATATACAGTAGTGAGGCTATATACAGTAACGAGGCTATATACAGTTGAGAGGCTATATACGGTAGTTAGGCTATATTCAGGAGAGAGACTGTATACAGTAGAGAGGCTATATACAGTAGAGAGGCTATATACAGTAGGGAGGCTATATACAGTAGTTAGGCTATATACAGTAGAGAGGCTATACACAGTAGAGACGCTATATACAGTAGACAGGCTATATACAGTAGAGAGGCTATATACAGTAGAGACGCTATATACAGTAGATAGGCTATATACAGTAGTTAGGCTATATACAGTAGAGACGCTATATACAGTAGACAGGCTATATACAGTAGAGAGGTTATATACAGTAGGGAGGCTATATACAGTAGACAGGCTATATACAGTAGAGAGGTTATATACAGTAGGGAGGCTATATAAAGTAGAGAGGCTACATACAGTAGACAGGCTATATACAGTAGAGAGGCTATATACAGTAGAGAGACTATATACAGTAGAGAGGTTATATACAGTAGGGAGGCTATATAAAGTAGAGAGGCTACATACAGTAGAGGGGCTATATACAGTAGAGAGGTTATATACAGTAGAGAGGCTACATACAGTAGAGAGGCTATATACAGACACCTGTTAGTCAGGCTGATTGAGTAAATATGTACATGTAGATATGTTTAAAGTGACTATGCATATGAGAAACAGAGAGTAGCAGTAGCATAAAAGAGGGGTTGGTGGGTGGCAGGACACAATGCAGATAACCGGGTTAGCCAATGTGCGGGAGCACTGGTCGGTCGGGCCAATTGAGGTAGTATGTACATGAATGTATAGTTAAAGTGACTATGCATATATGATAAACAGAGAGTAGCAGCAGGGCAAAAGAGGGGTTGGGGGGGGGCGGGGAGGCACACAATGCAGTCCGGGTAGCCATTTCATTACCTTTTCAGGAGTCTTATGGCTTGGGGGTAAAAACTGTTGAGAAGCCTCTTTGTCCTAGACTTGGCGCTCCAGTACCGCTTGCCATGCGGTAATAGAGCGAACAGTCTATGACTGTGGTGGCTGGGGTCTTTGACAATTTTTAGGGCCTTCCTCTGACACCGCCTGGTGTAGAGGTCGTGGATGACAGGCAGCTTAGCCCCAGTGATGTACTGGGCCGTAAGCACTACCCTCTGTAGTGCCTTGCGGTCGGAGGCTGACCAATTGCCGTACCAGGCAGTGATGCAACCAGTCAGGATGCTCTCGATGTTGCAGCTCTAGAACCTTTTGAGGATCTCAGGACCCATGCCAAATCTTTTTAGTTTCCTGAGGGGAATAGGCTTTGTCGTGCCCTCTTCAAGACTGTCTTGGTGTGTTTGTACCATTCTAGTTTGTTGGTGATGTGGACACCAAGGAACTTGAAGCTCTCAACCTGCTCACAACAGACCCGTAGAGGAGAATGGGGGCATGCTCTGTCCTCCTTTTCCTGTAGTCCACAATCATCTTCTTAGTCTTGATCACGTTGAGGGATATGTTGTTATTCTGGCACCAGACTACCAGGTCTCTGACCTCCTCCCTATAGGCTGTCGGGTCGTTGTCGGTGATCAGGCCTACCACTGTTGTGTCATCTGCAAACTTAATGATGGTGTTGGAGTCGTGCCTGTCCGTGCAGTCGTGGGTGAACAGGGAGTACAGGAGGGTACTGAGCACGCACCCCTGTGGAGCTCCAGTGTTGAGGATCAGCGTGGCAGATGTGTTGCTACCTACCCTCACCACATGGGGGCGGCCCGTCAGGAAGTCCAGGATCCAGTTGCAGAGGGAGGTGTTTAGTCCCAGAATCCTTAGCTTAGTGATGAGCTTTGAGGCTACTATGGTGTTGAACACTGAGCTGTAGTCAATGAATAGCATTCTCACATAAGTGTTCCTTTTGTCCAGGTGGGAAAGGGCAGTGTGGAATGCAATAGAGATTGCATCATCTGTGGATCTGTTTGGGCGGTATGCAAATTGGAGTGGGTCTAGGGTTTCTGGGATAATGGTGTTGATGTGAGCCATTACCAGCCTTTCAAAGCACTTCATGGTTACGGACGTGAGTGCTACGGGTCTGTAGTCATTTAGGCAGGTTGCCTTAGTGTTCTTGAGCACAGGGACTGTGGTAGTCTGCTTGAAACATGTTGGTATTACAGACTCAATCAGGGACATGTTGAAAATGTCTGTGAAGACACCTGCCAGTTGGTCAGCACATGCCCGGAGCACACGTCCTGGTAATCCATCTGGCCCTGCGGCCTTGTGAATGTTGACCTGTTTAAAGGTTTTACTCACGTCGGCTACGGAGAGAGTGATCACACAGTCGCCCGGAACAGCTGATGCTCTCATGCATGCCTCAGTGTTGCTTGCCTTGAAGCGAGCATAGAAGTGATTTAGCTTGTCTGGTAGGCTTGCGTCACAGGGCAGCTGGTGGCTGTGCTTCCCTTTTTAGTTTGTAATGGCTGGCAAGCCCTGCCACATAAGACGAGCGTCAGAGCCGGTGTAGTACGATTCAATCTTAGCCTGTATTGATGCTTTGCCTGTTTGATGGTTCATCGGAGGGCATAGAAGGATTTCTTATAAGCTTCCGGGTTAGAGTCTCGCACCTTGAAAGCGGCGGCTCTACCCTTTAGCTCAGTGCGAATTTTGCCTGTAATCCATGGCTTCTGGTTGGGGTATGTACGTACAGTCACGGTGGGGACGACGTCCTCGATGCACTTATTGATAAAGCCAGTGACTGATGTGGTGTACTCCTCAATGCCATCGGAGGAATCCCGGAACATGTTCCAGTCTGTGATAGCAAAACAGTCCTGTAGTTTAGCATTCTTTATACTGAGTGCGGTCTTAGTTCCAGCACCTGTCTGTGGTGGTAAATAAACAGCCACTAAAAGTATAGCTGAGAACTCTCTAGGCAAATAGTGTGGTCTGCATTTTATCACGAGTCACTCTACTTCAGGCGAGCAAAATCTAGAGACTTCCTCAGATTTCGTGCCCCAGCTGTTGTATACAAATATGCACAGACCCCTCCCCCTCATCTTACCAGAGTGTGCTGTTCTATCTTGCCGGTGCAGCGTATATCCTGCTAGCTTCTTTGGGACTGGAGGGCAGTATTGAGTAGCTTGGATGAATAAGGTGCCCAGAGTAAACTGCCTGCTACTCAGGCCCAAAAGCTAGAATATGCATAACATGTGGATAGAAAATACTCTTAAGTTTCTAAAACTATTTGAATGATGCCTGTGAACTCATATGGCAGGCAAAAACCTGAGAAAAAAATCCAACCAGGAAGTGGGATATCTGAGGTCTGTATTGCCTATCCAATATACAGTGTCTATGGGGTCATTTTACACTTCCTAAGGCTTCCACTAGATGTCAACAGTCTTTAGAACCTTGTGTCAGGCATCTACTGTGAAGGGGGAGCGATTAAGAGCTGTTTGACTAAGAGGTCTGGCAGAAGGCCATGAGAGCGAGCTGCGTTCCTTTTCATTTCTAAAGACAAAGGAATTGTCTGGTTGAAACATTATTGAAGATTTATGATGAAAACATCCTAAAGATGGATTCTATACATCGTTTGACATGTTTTATACGAACTGTAATATAACTTTTTTGACTTTTCGTCTGAACTAAGCGCTCGCGCATTGTGCATTTTGGATTACTGGGCTAAACACGCAAACAAAAAGGAGGTATTTGGACATAAAGATTAACTTTATTGAACAAAACACATTTATTGTCTAACATGGAGTCCTGGGAGTGCCATCTGATGAAGATCATCAAAGGTTAGTGATTCATTTTAACGCTATTTCTGACTTTTGTGACACCTCTCCTTCTTTGGAAAATGGTTGTAAGTCGCCATCCACAAGTAAAGAAATAGTGTGGGAGTGTTGTGCTGCACAAGGTGCACCTGGGTAACCAGAATTCATTGAGATTTTTAATCACACTGGGCGCCCGTGTAGGTGTGTTTTGCACAGGCTGAAAGTTGATTGCATTCGAACCGGGGCTGACTCCCGGTGTGAGCTAGGTGCCTTGCTCGGTCTGAAAACGAAATCGGCTCAAAACAAAAGTCATGTAAATAAGCACGTGTAGTAATGAGAAGGATTGTGTGTTTGCACAGAGAAAAGTCTGCCTTCCCTCCCTGCTTTCGCCTGATGATGTGAAGGGCCATAGCCCGGTGTACGCGGGCCAGATTAATCAAACCCCCTCTCTGCGATGTGAAGGGCCATAGCCCGGTGTACGCGGGCCAGATTAATCAATCCCCCTCTCTGCGATGTGAAGGGCCATAGCCCGGTGTACGCGGGCCATATTAATCAAACCCCATCCATGCGATGTGAAGGGCCATGGTTGACAGCCCCCTCCCTCCCTCCAATACTAACAACTACATTATTTAGTGTATGGTTGACAGTCCCTCCCTCCCTCCCTCCCTCCCTCCCTCCCTCCCTCCCTCCCTCCCTCCCTCCCTCCCTCCCTCCCTCCCTCCAATACTAACAACTACATTATTTAGTTTAAGGTTGACAGCCCCCTCCCTCCAATACTAACAACTACATTATTTAGTTTAAGGTTGACAGCCCCCTCCCTCCCTCCAATACTAACAACTACATTATTTAGTTTAAGGTTGACAGCCCACTCCCTCCCTCCCTCCCTCCCTCCCTCCCTCCCGCCCTCCCTCCCTCCAATACTAACAACTACATTATTTAGTTTAAGGTTGACAGTCCCCCCCTCCCTCCAATACTAACAACTACATTATTTAGTTTAAGGTTGACAGCCCACTCCCTCCCTCCCTCCCTCCCTCCCTCCCTCCCTCCCTCCCTCCCTCCCTCCCTCCCTCCCTCCAATACTAACAACTACATTATTTAGTTTAAGGTTGACAGCCCCCTCCCTCCAATACTAACAACTACATTATTTAGTTTAAGGTTGACAGCCCCCTCCCTCCCTCCAATACTAACAACTACATTATTTAGTTTAAGGTTGACAGCCCACTCCCTCCCTCCCTCCCTCCCTCCCTCCCTCCCTCCCTCCCTCCCTCCCTCCCTCCCTCCCTCCCTCCAATACTAACAACTACATTATTTAGTTTAAGGTTGACAGTCCCCCCCTCCCTCCCTCCCTCCCTCCCTCCCTCCCTCCCTCCCTCCCTCCCTCCCTCCAATACTAACAACTACATTATTTAGTATAAGGTTGACAGCCCCCTCCCTCCCTCCCTCCCTCCCTCCCTCCCTCCCTCCCTCCCTCCCTCCCTCCCTCCCTCCCTCCCTCCCTCCCTCCCTCCCTCCCTCCCTCCCTCCAATACTAACAACTACATTATTTAGTTTAAGGTTGACAGCCCCCTCCCTCCCTCCCTCCCTCCCTCCCTCCCTCCAATACTAACAACTACATTATTTAGTTTAAGGTTGACAGCCCCCTCCCTCCCTACAATATTAACAACTACATTATTTAGTGTATGGTTGACAGCCCCTCCCTCCCTCCCTCCCTCCCTCCCTCCCTCCCTCCCTCCCTCCCTCCCTCCCTCCCTCCCTCCCTCCCTCCCTCCCTCCCTCCCTCCAATACTAACAACTACATTATTTAGTTTAAGGTTGACAGTCCCCTCCCTCCCTCCCTCCCTCCCTCCCTCCCTCACTCTCTCCCTCCCTCCCTCCCTCCCTCCCTCCCTAATAATAATAACTTTCAAAACTAAATAATAATTCCACGTGCTGTCTGTCTGTCTGTCTGTCTGTCTGTCTGTGTCTGTGTCTGTCTTGTCTGTCTGTCTGTCTGTCTGTCTGTCTGTCTGTCTGTCTGTCTGTCTGGTCTGTCTGTCTGTCTGTCTGGTCTGTCTGTCTGTCTGTCTGTCTGTCTGTCTGGTCTGTCTGTCTGTCTGTCTGTCTGTCTGTCTGTCTGTCTGTCTGTCTTGTCTGTCTGTCTGTCTTGTCTGTCTGTCTGTCTGGTCTGTCTGTCTGTCTGTCTTGTCTGTCTGTCTGTCTTGTCTGTCTGTCTGTCTGTCTGTCTGTCTGTCTGTCTGTCTGTCTGGTCTGTCTGTCTTGTTTGTCTGTCTGTCTGTCTGTCTGTCTGTCTGTCTGTCTGTCTGTCTGTCTGTCTGTCTGTCTGGTCTGTCTTGTCTGTCTGTCTTGTCTGTCTGTCTGTCTTGTCTGTCTGTCTTGTCTGTCTGTCTGTCTGTCTGTCTGTCTGTCTGTCTGTCTGTCTGTCTGTCTGTCTGTCTGTGTCTGTCTGTCTGGTCTGTCTGTCTGTCTGTCTGTCTGTCCGTCTGTGGGTAATTGTTTCGCCCTTTAGACTCCCTCCACCACACAGATAACCCACTAAGTTGTCTCAAATGACACCTTATTCCCTATGTAGTGCACTATGTAGAAAATAGGGCTCCATTTGAGCTGCATCCCCAGGTTAACCAGGCTAGGAGGAATGAGTGGATGAGATGGAGTCAGTCTGGAGAAAATCCCATTTCCTCCGCTTGAAGGAGTCTGCACTTGGAACAGCCCTGGACGCTCCCACACAGATTACCATAATAATGTCACTGGAGGCAATAACTACACAGTCACAGGGTGTGTGTGTGTAGGGGGATTCTGTGTGTGGTGTGTGTGTGTGTGTGTGTGTGTGTGTGTGTGTGTGTGTGTGTGTGTGTGTATGTGTGTGTACGTGCCTGTGTGCATGCGTGCGTGCGTGCGTGCGTGCGTGCGTGCGTGTGCGTGCGTGCGTGCCTGTGTGCGTGCGTGTGTGTGTGTGCGTGTGTGTATGTGTGTGTGGAGGGGGATTCTGTGTGTGGTGTGTCCATTCATGTGTGCGTGTGTGTGTTTGCGCGTGTGTGTGTGTTTGCGTGTGTGTGTGTGTGTGTGTGGGTGTGTGTGCTGAGCTGAGCGGGTCTCAGTTTTTTGGATTTCTCGCTCGCTTGCAACAGAGAGAGCCTGTCGGAAGCTATATAGGTCGTTATCAATACAATCTCACAATACGGTGCCGAGAGTTGCATTTTCCTGCTGGGGGGGGGGGGGGCCCCAGAGCCGCTAAAACCACTGACAACAGAGTACCGTTTTCAAGAGATTGTAAAAAATAAACGTTATAACTATTTGGTTTTCAAATCATCACCGATTGAAGAGCAGAGTCACAACTACACATTTCTGATGATTCCACAGTTATCTCTGTCATCAGAGTTATACAGGAAGTAACATACAGCTCTTCGTGATCAGTAAACATCAAAGGATCGTGTAATTTTAGATACCGGAGGGTAGCCCGACGCCATATTGTCACAACCTTAATTGGATAAAAGTGAACTATACCTGACAAGAGTGGTTCACGTTCGTTTCCCATCCTTTGTGGGCTCTTCCTGTCAAGCAGCAGAAGGGACCATTTTTACCAATGTTCTGTTAGCTGATAATATTTACCGGTAGAAACGTGTTACATGATGCTAAATAGACCGAATTCCTCCCACAGTGTAATACGATCCCCTTTTTCAACAACAAACAAACTATTAAAGAGTTTTTAATCACAATTGTTGCTGACCGATTAGCTAGCTACAAGTCATATGAACAGGCTACCCTCATGTATAGACAAATATATAATCAATAGATGTTTACTGATCACGAAGAGCTTTATGTTACTTCCTGTATAACTCTGATGACAGAGATAACTGTGGAATCATCAGAAATGTGGAATATGAAAACCAAAAACCAAAAACTTTTTTATTTATCCGTTGTTTTACCAGGTAAGTTGACTGAGAACACATTCTCATTTACAGCAACAACCTGGGGAATAGTTACAGGGGAGAGGAGGGGGGTGAATGAGCCAATTGTAAACTGGAGATTATTAGGTGACCGTGATGGTTTGAGGGCCAGATTGGGAATTTAGCCAGGACACCAGGGTTAACACCCCTACTCTTACGATAAGTGCCATGGGATCTTTAATGACCTCAGAGAGTCAGGATACCTGTTTAACGTCCCATCTGAAACACAGCACCCTACACAGGGCAGTGTCCCCAACATCTGCCCTGGGGAATTGGGATATTTTTCTTTAGACCAGAGGAAAGAGTGCCTCCTACTGGCCCTCCAACACCAGTTCCAGCAGCATCTGGTCTCCCATCCAGGATGGTATGCTGATGGTATGCTGCTGACCAGGACCAACCCTGCTTAGCTTTAGAAGCAAGCCAGCAGTGGTATGCAGGGTGGTATGCAGGGTGGTATGCA
This sequence comes from Oncorhynchus mykiss, assembly GCF_013265735.2. Classification (NCBI taxonomy): domain Eukaryota; kingdom Metazoa; phylum Chordata; class Actinopteri; order Salmoniformes; family Salmonidae; genus Oncorhynchus; species Oncorhynchus mykiss. The sequence goes on from NW_023493711.1 coordinate 94,769, forward strand.
GGGTGGTATGCAGGGTGGTATGCAGGGTGGTATGCTGCTGGAAGTGGTGTTTAACAATCTCTTGAAAACGGCACAAAGTTGTCAATGTCTTTAGCGGAGCTGGGGTCTCCTTGTCCACGAGCAACAATATTGAACACTCCACACCGTATGGTGCGACCTAGTAGGTGAGGTTATATACCTATAGTGTAATGTTATTAGGTTATATACCTATAGTGTAATGTTATTAGGTTATATACCTATAGTGTAATGTTATTAGGTTATATACCTACAGTGTCATGTTATTAGGTTATATACCTAATGTTATTAGGTTATATACCTACAGTGTCATGACGTTGCCCTCTTTGGGTACAGCGAGCACCATCCCCCACTCTCTGTCTCCTACACTCAGGCTGCTGCGACCTCAGGTCATAAGTTCCTGGAAGAGATGATCTCCTCATGGCCACAGTATAGACGAAGAGTGAGTTTTCATAGATAGAACAAAGGAATTTCTTCCACCTTACAGAACAGGAGGTCCAAACAGTATTTATGTTCTGGAGAACGTATAAAAGATCGGTGAAGAATCCAGCTACAAACTGGTCCGTTTGGTACAATTTTGTGAAACTCATGAGAGACAATACGACCACATTACCATAACGCTATTTATACAATAGCCTCAGATATTAGGCTTACATCTAAGTGTTGTATAAGATTGGAATGTTTATAGAAGGAAACTCCAATTCCCTTTGGAGTTTAACTAAATCAGAGGACCGCCCATGAGCACAGTTATGGTCGGGCATCCTGGGACAGGCCTTTTCTGCTCTTCCGAATAAAACCCCCACCTGGGTTTTCTATCACCAGACCAGCTTACCTAGATAACGAGAGGGCCAAGGTTTGAGAGGAGACCGAGTTCACCTCAATTACGAGATGGCTAAAGGTTGCAGACCAGCTTACCACGAGAGGGCCAAGGTTTAAGTAGAGACCATAAACCTGAGTATAAGCTAAGGTTTGAGTAGATGGCTGAATATTTTAACCATACCACATGATTAAACTCTTAGATTATCGATACCGACAGAATAAGAACAAGTCTTTGATATTAATTACTAGTCTGCAGCTAGGAATTCGGTATCATTGAACGCGAAGACCGACAACTGCCATAACATCTATCCTATCCTATATAATATATCCTATATCCTATAACGACGTGAATGAATGTCACTCTGAACTATCCATTCTAGCCACGGCAGAGAGAGAGAGTGCGGACAAACTCTCCAACAGAAACAAACTTTTCAGCAGAGATCAACACACTATATTGATTGCAATTATTCCTGGATGAGTGGGCGTTCATGTGAAAAGGATTAGCATTTCAATTGTCATAATTATCAACTGTGTGTTGTCTTATCTCAGTCAACCCCCACTTCCCTTTTGTACACCAAGCCGCGAAGCCGGTTTAGCCCACTAGGGAAACTACGCTATCATTTCCTTGTAACTATCTAGTGTTTGCTTATGCATTTCTGTGAATTACTTATGTCATGACATTGGCCTGGGGGGTAGGTTTATGACAGTCATAAATACTATTTTTCCTCTCTCTACCCTACTGAGGTCACATTTGCAAAACCCTCGGTTAACATAGAGATTCTGGGAACGTCAGAAGGTGGGGGGAAATTAACTATATTCTGGTAATCCGAACAATTGAACATGTGCAGTGGTACTTAATGAATATGATGTCAGTTCGGTTGTCATCTGAGACATTCTCATCAATGATGAGATGACGTAAACCCTACAGTGGAGAGTCTACACATCAGAGTTATCGGATTCACATGGAATTGTTGTTCAATTTAAATGTTTGAATATGAAATTATTTGTGATGGAATGAAATGTGATTTTAGCTTCTAAAATGTGAGATGTGGGTTTTCATAAGATATTGCTGCTCACTCAGTGGCCCGCACACACGAAGAGACAGAGGTTGTAAACTATGGAACACACCCCTTTTCTCCCTTCCTATGTAAGCCCTTGACGACAATAGAACTTCCTGTTCCGAGGACGTGAGGACGACGGTCCTATGTCAGAATGGTTCAGATAATAACTACAGAATGAAGCCAACATCAGCGTGAGCTTTGGTTGCGAATGGTATGAACTTTGAACTCTTATTCACTACAGAAGTGATACCTCCTAGCCGTTGAGTTAACAACAGCAGCTGCAAACGCAGGTTAGGAAAGAACAGACAGAGTATCCCGTCTACCACACAACGACATTACTACAACGTATCCAATTGACAACCAGAGACATTCTTCAAAGGACAGAGGACTCGGTTTGGCAACACGGTCTTCCATCTACCACCAACCTACTGAAGCGCAGCTCAGAGTAAATATTTATTGCATTTTCCTTTTCCAAATGGGCGGTAATTTAGAATGCATAAGATACTGTGTTTACGATAGCACAGCTTCTCATTTTGTTCCTCAGTCTTCCCGCTCCTTCACTCAACCCAGCCCCTTTTCCTTTGTGTAACCAGCTGTCATATCTGTTCCGCCCGCAAGGGATGTTTTCCTTTATGACGTCATTTGTAATCAAGTTATGATTAATTGTGTGTAATTAGTTAGGTATTTAGTAAATCAATAATGAAACCCTATTTTGTATTGCTGATTCAACTTGTTAGCCAGGGTTCGTGCAGATAAAAGAATTTACAACTTTCAGATGAGACTGAATTATGATGACAATTGATATTGACTGCTATTGATGTAAAATATTACAAGATCTTTAAGAGTTTATTCGGAAGACAACAGCTCTATAAATATTATTTCTTTGTACCCGACTCTCTAGTTAATCACATTTACATGATTAGCTCAATCAGATGATATTAATTACGGGGAAATTATTTTATAGAATAGCAAGTCATATCACATAATCCGGCATAGCCAAAGACACGCCACTTAGTTAGTAAATAAATGATTTAAGACAATTGATGTATGGATGATTCATAGTGAAGACTGGGTTTGTGCAGATAACCAGCAATTTACGACGTTTGGAATGAGACTAACGTGAGGTAAATAATAATTAATTCATCAGAAGACTAATTGATCAGATATTAAAATATCTGAAAGTTATATTAGGAAAATTATAACTTTGTAATCTGAATATTTTCCTTGGTGCCCCGACTTCCTAGTTAATTACAGTTACATGATTAAGTAGTTTAATCACGTATTAATAATGACAGAGAATTTTTGATAAGATAAGTCTTCAGTTTTAATGATGCCAAAGACACTGTGTGTGTGTGTGTATGTGTGTGTGTCTGTCTGTCTGTGTGTCTGTGTGTCTGTGAGTGTGTGTGTGTGTCAGCGACGGTTTCAGTGGCCAGCTGATTGCATGCCACTAATTGATTGAGGAGTCAAATCGTTGGTCTGACAGACAATCAGACTGCATCTGATTGGATTGAAAAGGACACATGGATGTAACATCTGAATGTCTCATCCCCAGTCCCTCTGTGACCTCCTCACACAAACACGCACACACACAGAGGGACACACACACACGCTAGCCACCCCACCATACCCCCTCAGACCCCCTGCATGAGGGACACACCGCCTGTACTCCCCCCCCCCCCCCCCCCCCCCCCCCCCCCCACCCAAAGGGGAACTCTTAGGTTTGACATATTCTAATGAGACAATGTTGATGGTTTTCAGACACTGATCATGAGAGATGATTAAAAAGCAGGAAATGCTCATGTGTAGTTACAGGTAAACTTCATAGTAACAGTTGACAGACCCTCTGTAGTAAATCTTAACTGTTAGTAGTGCAATTCGTAGCATATCTTGATTTAGTTTGTGTCTATATTTTGGTTTGATTTCCAGTCTGTTTTATCAAACAGCTCTGTTCTGGCTCAAACACTATAGGAAAGCATCAAGTCTCCATTTTGGTGTGAAATATTGTCAAACGGATAATTCTCTGTTTGTATCATCAACTCTGTTCTGTTCTGACTCAAACAGTGAAATAACAGAAATTACACAATTTCCTACAACAGCTGAATATTGATTCTTCACGCTGAGAACTTGAAGGCCAATATCAGGCGTTGATTGGTTTATCTGTCTCTTTCTCTGTCTGAGCTGTCCTGGGCCTGTCTGAGCTGTCCTGGGCCCTGGGCCTGTCTGAGCTGTCCTGGGCTCTGCGACTGTCTGAGCTGTCCTGGGCCTGTTTGAGCTGTCCTGGGCCTGTCTGAGCTGTCCTGGGCTTGTCTGAGCTGTCCTGGTTCCTGCGTCTGTCTGAGCTGTCCTGGGCCTGTCTGAGCTGTCCTGGGCCTGTCTGAGCTGTCCTGGGCTTGTCTGAGCTGTCCTGGTTCCTGCGTCTGTCTGAGCTGTCCTGGGCCTGTCTGAGCTGTCCTGGGCCTGTCTGAGCTGTCCTGGGCCTGTCTGAGCTGTCCTGGATCCTGGGCCTGCCTGAGCTGTCCTGGGCCCTGAGCTGTCCTGGGCTCTGTGTCTGTCTGAGCTGTCCTGGGCCTTTCTGAGCTGTCCTGGGCCCAGGGTCTGTCTAAGCTGTCCTGGGCCCTGAGCTGTCCTGGGCCCTGTGTCTGTCTGAGCTGTCCTGGGCCCTGCGACTGTCTGAGCTGTCCTGGGCCTGTCTGAGCTGTCCTGGGCCTGTCTGAGCTGTCCTGGGCCCTGCGACTGTTTGAGCTGTCCTGGGCCTGTCTGAGCTGTCCTGGGCCTGTCTGAGCTGTCCTGGGCCCTGCGACTGTCTGAGATGTCCTGGGCCTGTCTGAGCTGTCCTGGGCTTGTCTGAGCTGTCCTGGGCCCTGCGACTGTCTGAGCTGTCCTGGGCCTGTCTGAGCTGTCCTCGGTCTGTCTGAGCTGTCCTGTGCCTGTCTGAGCTATCATGGGCTTGTCTGAGCTGTCCTGGGTCCTGGGCCTGTCTGAGCTATCCTGGGCCTGTCTGAGCTGTCCTGGGCCTGTCTGAGCTGTCCTGGGTCTGTCTGAGCTGTCCTGGGCCTGTCTGAGCTGTCCTGGGCCTGTCTGAGCTGTCCTGGGTCTGTATGAGCTGTCCTGGGCCTGTCTGAGCTGTCCTGGGCTTGTCTGAGCTGTCCTCCTGGGCCTGTCTGAGCTGTCCTGGGTCTGTATGAGCTGTCCTGGGCCTGTCTGAGCTGTCCTTGGCTTGTCTGAGCTGTCCTGGGTCCTGGGCCTGTCTGAGCTATCCTGGGCCTGTCTGAGTTGTCCTGGGCCTGTCTGAGATGTCCTGGGCTTGTCTGAGCTATCCTGGGCATGTCTGAGCTGTCCTGGGTCCTGGGCCTGTCTGAGCTGTCCTGGGCATGTCTGAGCTGTCCTGGGCCTGTCAGAGCTGTCCTGGGCTTGTCTGAGCTATCCTGGGCATGTCTGAGCTGTCCTGGGTCCTGGGCCTGTCTGAGCTGTCCTGGGCATGTCTGAGCTGTCCTGGGCCTGTCTAAGCTATCCTGGGCATGTCTGAGCTGTCCTTGGTCCTGGGCCTGTCTGAGCTATCCTGAGCATGTCTGAGCTGTCCTGGGCCTGTCTGAGCTATCCTGGGCCTGTCTGAACTGTCCTGGGCATGTCTGAGCTACCCTGGGCATGTCTAAGCTGTCCTGGGTCCTGGGCCTGTCTGAGCTATCCTGGGCATGTCTTAGCTATCCTGGGCCTGTCTGAGCTGTCCTGGGCTTGTCTGAGCTGTCCTGGGCTTGTCTGAGCTATCCTTGGCTTGTCTGAGCTGTCCTGGGCTTGTCTGAGCTGTCCTGGGCACTGCGTCTGTCTGAGATGTCCTGGGTCTGTCTGAGCTGTTCTGGGCTTGTCTGAGCTGTCCTGGGCCTGTCTGAGCTGTCCTGGGCTTGTCTGAGCTGTCCTGTGTCCTGCGTCTGTCTGAGCTGTCCTGGGCCTGTCTGAGCTATCCTGGGCCTGTCTGAGCTGTCCTGGGCCTGTCTGAGCTGTCCAGACCCTTCCATGATCCTCATACCTGATCCTACCATGGTCGTCATACCTGACCGTACCATGGTCCTCATACCTGACCCTACCATGGTCCTCTTACCTGACCCTACCATGGTCCTCATACCTGACCCTACCATGATCCTCATAACTGACCCTACCATGGTTCTCATACCTGACCCTACCATGATCCTCATACCTGACCCTTCCATGGTCCTCTTACCTGATCCTACCATGATCCTCATAACTGACCCTACCATGGTCCTCATACCAGACCCTACCATGATCCTCGTACCTGGTCCTCATACCTGACCCTACCATGGTCCTCATACCTGACCCTACCATGGTCCTCATAACTGACCCTACCATGGTCCTCATACCTGACCCTACCATGATCATCATACCTGACCCTACCATGGTCCTCTTACCTGATCCTACCATGATCCTCATAACTGACCCTACCATGGACCTCATACCAGACCCTACCATGATCCTCGTACCTGGTCCTCATACCTGACCCTACCATGGTCCTCATACCTGACCCTACCATGATCCTCATAACTGACCCTACCATGGTCCTCATACCTGACCCTACCATGATCCTCATACCCTACCCTACCATGGTCCTCTTACCTGACCCTACCATGATCCTCATAACTGACCCTACCATGGTCCTCATACCTGACCCTACCATGATCCTCATACCTGACCCTACCATGGTCCTCTTACCTGATCCTACCATGATCCTCATACCTGACCCTACCATTGTCCTCATACCTGACCCTACCATGATCCTCATACCTGACCCTACCATGGTCCTCTTACCTGATCCTACCATGATCCTCATAACTGACCCTACCATGGTCCTCATACCTGACCCTACCATGGTCCTCATACCTGACCCTACCATGATCCTCATAACTGACCCTACCATGGTCCTCATACCTGACCCTACCATGATCCTCATACCTGACCCTACCATGGTTCTCTTACCTGATCCTACCATGATCCTCATAACTGACCCTACCATGGTCCTCATACCAGACCCTACCATGATCCTCGTACCTGGTCCTCATACCTGACCCTACCATGGTCCTCATACCAGACAACACCATGATCACCATACCTAACCCTACCATGGTCCTCATACCTGACCCTACCATGGTCCTCATACCTGACCCTACCATGGTCCTCATACCTGACAACACCATGATCACCATACCTGGCCCTACCATGATCCTCATACCTGACAACATCATGATCCTCATACCTGACCCTACCATGGTCCTCATACCTGACCCTACCATGGTCCTCATACCTGACCCTACCATGATCCTCATAACTGACCCTACCATGGTCCTTATACCTGACCCTACCATGATCCTCATAACTGACCCTACCATGGTCCTCATACCTGACAACACCATGATCACCATACCTGACCCTACCATGATCCTCATACCTGACAACATCATGATCCTCATACCTGACCCTACCATGGTCCTCATACCTGACCCTACCATGGTCCTCATACCTGACCCTACCATGATCCTCATAACTGACCCTACCATGGTCCTTATATCTGACCCTACCATGATCCTCATACCTGACCCTACCATGGTCCTCGTACCTGACAACACCATGATCCTCATAACTGACCCTACCATGATCCTCATAACTGACCCTACCATGGACCTCATACCTGACAACACCATGAACCTCATAACTGACCCTACCATGGTCCTCATAACTGACCCTACCATAAACCTCATACCTGACCCTACCATGCTCCTCATACCTGACCCTACCATGATCCTCATACCTGACCCTACCATGATCTTCATACCTGACAACACCATGATCCTCATACCTAACCCTACTATGGTCCTCATAGCTGATACTACCCTGGTCCTCGTACCTGGTCCTCATACCTGACCCTGCCATGGTCCTCAAACCAGACAACACCATTATCACCATACCTATCCCGACCATGGTCCTCATACCTGACCCTACCATGGTCCTCATAACTGACCCTACCATGGTCCTCATACCTGACCCTACCATGGTCCTCATAACTGACCCTACCATGGTCCTCATAACTGACCCTACCATGGTCCTCATACCTGACAACACCATGATCACCATACCTGACCCTACCATGATCCTCATACCTGACAACACCATGATCCTCATACCTGACCCTACCATGGTCCTCATACCTGACCCTACCATGGTCCTCATACCTGACCCTACCATGATCCTCATAACTGACCCTACCATGATCCTCATACCTGACAACACCATGATCCTCATACCTGACCCTACCATTGTCCTCATACCTGACCCTACCATGATCCTCATACCTGACCCTACCATGATCCTCATACCTGACCCTACCATGATCCTCATACCTGGTCCTCATACCTGACCCTACCATAAACCTCATACCTGACAACACCATGATCCTCATAACTGACCCTACCATGATCCTCATACCTGACCCTACCATGATCACCATACCTGACCCTACCATGATCCTCATACCTGACCCTATCATGATCCTCATACCTGACCCTACCATGATCCTCATACCTGACCCTACCATGATCCTCATAACTGACCCTACCATGATCCTCATACCTGACCCTACCATGATCACCATACCTGACCCTACCATGATCCTCATACCTGACCCTACCATGATCCTCATAGCTGACCCTACCATGATCCTCATAACTGACCCTACCATGGACCTCATACCTGACAACACCATGAACCTCATAACTGACCCTACCATGATCCTCATAACTGACCCTACCATGGTCCTCATAACTGACCCTATCATGGTCCTCATAACTGACCCTACCATGATCCTCATAACTGACCCTACCATGTTTCTTTTACCTGACCCTACCATAAACCTCATAACTGACCCTACCATGGTCCTCATAACTGACCCTATCATGGCGGCTGCTGGGGAAACAACACACACACACGGCCCTACCCACCGTTACAAGTGAAAACAGACCCCATTCCTTCTCCCTCCTAGACTCAGATCCCAATATAATTCCATTTAAACCTTTATTTCTGTCCTCCTCTTTGGGAGCTCAGCATCATACCTCCATTAGAAGAATAAAGGGCTCTTTGATGTGACAGTGGACGGACGGCTGCGTGAATTAAAGGGTCTCGGAACAGAACCATCACCGTGGCGACGAGATGAGCCAACCAGAGGAGGCCGGTGGCGGTTGAAAAGAATGGAGGGCTTTGATGCCACTGTATTAGTGGGGGGGGGGGGGGGGGGGGGGGGGGGGGGTCATTGATCCAAGTTGCCATGGCAACGGTGGTGTTGAAGTGTGTGTGTCCGTGTGTGTGTGTGTGTAGGTTGAAGAAGTGTGTACAGGTGTGTGGGTCAGGGTGAGTAAGAGAGTGCTTGGTGCATCTGTGTCTAATCAAAAGTACACAAGTACCAATTATCTGCCTGCAGGCAAAGTAGCTCTGATGGACTTGTGCCTTTCTCCATTGACAATAGACTGACGACTGCAGCTCAGTAAGAAGAGCGTGGTGCTTGCAACGGCAGCACATTGGGTTCGATTCCTTCTGGGGACGCCCAGATGGAAAATAAGTCGCTTTGGCATATATATTGGTATTATACTGTATAGTACATTTACCCTCTACTCTTACACTGGCATAAAGACCCTGTTCAGAGCCAGTTCATAAGGAATAAAACCCTACTGTGTGCCAGTTCACAAGGAATAAAACCCTACTGTGTGCCAGTTCATAAGGAATAAAACCCTACTGTGTGCCAGTTCATAAGGAATAAAACCCTACTGTGTGCCAGTTCATAAGGAATAAAACCCTACTGTGTGCCAGTTCATAAGGAATAAAACCCTACTGTGTGCCAGTTCATAAGGAATAAAACCCTACTGTGTGCCAGTTCATAAGGAATAAAACCCTACTGTGTGCCAGTTCACAAGGAATAAAACCCTACTGTGTGCCAGTTCATAAGGAATAAAACCCTACTGTGTGCCAGTTCACAAGGAATAAAACCCTACTGTGTGCCAGTTCATAAGGAATAAAACCCTACTGTGTGCCAGTTCATAAGGAATAAAACCCTACTGTGTGCCAGTTCATAAGGAATAAAACCCTACTGTGTGTTATAAGAGTGAAAGTAAAGAAGTTTTCCATAAGAAAGACTGTCTACCCCCCTGTAGAAGCCCTATGGTTGACAGGCTGGTTCTACTCTCTCTTTACAAGCCCTATGGTTGACAGGTTGGTGCTCCTCTCTCTGTACAAGCCCTATGGTTGACAGGCTGGTTCTACTCTCTCTGTACTAGCCCTATGGTTGACAGGCTGGTGCTCCTCTCTCTGTACAAGCCCTATGGTTGACAGGCTGGTGCTCCTCTCTCTGTACAAGCCCTATGGTTGACAGGCTGGTGCTCCTCTCTCTGTAGAAGCCCTATGGTTGACAGGCTGGTGCTCCTCTCTCTGTACAAGCCCTATGGTTGACAGGCTGGTGCTCCTCTCTCTGTAGTAGCCCTATGGTTGACAGGCTGGTGCTACCCCCCTGTAGAAGCCCTATGGTTGACAGGCTGGTGCTCCTCTCTCTGTAGTAGCCCTATGGTTGACAGGCTGGTGCTCCTCTCTCTGTAGAAGCTCTATGGTTGACAGGTAGGTGCTCCTCTCTCTGTACTAGCCCTATGGTTGACAGGCTGGTGCTCCTCTCTCTGTAGAAGCCCTATGGTTGACAGGCTGGTGCTCCTCTCTCTGTAGAAGCCCTATGGTTGACAGGCTGGTGCTCCTCTCTCTGTAGTAGCCCTATGGTTGACTGGCTGGTGCTCCTCTCTCTGTAGAAGCCCTATGGTTGACAGGCTGGTGCTCCTCTCTCTGTAGAAGCCCTATGGTTGACAGGCTGGTGCTCCTCTCTCTGTAGAAGCCCTATGGTTGACAGGCTGGTGCTACTCTCTCTGTAGAAGCTCTATGGTTGACAGATAGTTGTTCCTCTCTCTGTACAAGCCCTATGGTTGACAGGTTGGTTCTACTCTCTCTGTAGAAGCCCTATGGTTGACAGGTTGGTGCTCCTCTCTCTGTACAAGCCCTATGGTTGACAGGTAGTTGCTCCTCTCTCTGTAGTAGCCCTATGGTAGACAGGTTGGTTCTACTCTCTCTGTAGAAGCCCTATGGTTGACAGGTAGGTGCTCCTCTCTCTGTACAAGCCCTATGGTTGACAGGTAGTTGCTCCTCTCTCTGTAGTAGCCCTATGGTTGACAGGTAGGTGCTACTCTCTCTGTAGAAGCTCTATGGTAGACAGGTTGGTTCTACTCTCTCTGTAGAAGCCCTATGGTTGACAGGTAGTTGCTCCTCTCTCTGTAGTAGCCCTATGGTTGACAGGTAGGTGCTCCTCTCTCTGTAGAAGCTCTATGGTTGACAGGTTGGTTCTACTCTCTGTAGAAGTCCTATGGTTGACAGGTTGGTTCCACTCTCTCTGTAGAAGCCCTATGGTTGACAGGTTGGTTCTACTCTCACTGTAGAAGCCCTTTGGTTGACAGGCTGGTGCTCCTCTCTCTGTAGAAGCCCTATGGTTGACAGGTAGGTGCTCCTCTCACTGTAGAAGCCCTGTGGTTGACAGGTAGGTGCTCCTCTCTCTGTAGAAGCCCTATGGTTGACAGGTTGGTTCTACTCTCTCTGTTGAAGCCCTATGGTTGACAGGTAGGTGCTCCCCTCTCTGTACAAGCCCTATGGTTGACAGGTAGGTGCTCCTCTCTCTGTACAAGCCCTATGGTTGATAGGTAGGTGCTACTCTCTCTGTAGAAGCCCTATGGTTGACAGGTAGGTGCTACTCTCTCTGTAGAAGCCCTATGGTTGACAGGCTGGTTCTACTCTCTCTGTAGAAGCCCTACAACCTCTGTGATCTCAAATCAGATAGGAAATCCCTCCTTGTCCTTCCAACCTCTGTTATAACTTCTTAAGGCTAGGGGGTGGTATTTTCACATCCAGATGAATGAGGTGTCCAAAGTAAACTGCCGGCTACTCAGGCCCAGAAGCTGGGATATGCATATTATTAGTATATTTGTATAGCAAACACTCTATAACTGTTTGAATGATGTCTGTGAGTATAACATAACTTATTTGGCAGACAAAACCATTCAGGATTTTTTTTATTTTTTAGGTCACTCTCTTTTCAATGGGTTTCAATGGGAATCTAGAATTCTAAGGCAGTTGCTTGCAGTTCCTATAACTTCCACTGGATGTCAACAGTCTTTAGAAATTGGTTGATGTTTTTCCTTTGTATAATGAAGAAGTAGCCCTGTTCAGAACGAGGGTCGAGTGAAGTGTACTGTTTGATAGAGGCGCGTGTGTTACGGTTTTCTTCTTCCTCTTCCTCTGAAGAGGAGGTGTAGCAGGGATCGGACGAAAATGCAGTGTGGTTATCTTCATATATCTTTAATAAAGATAATGATGATACAATACAAAACAATAAACGTAACGTGAAAAAACCTAAACGGCTTTATCTGGTGCAAACAAACACAGAGACAGGAACAATCACCCACGAAACACTCAAAGAATATGGCTGCCTAAATATGGTTCCCAATCAGAGACAACGATAAACACCTGCCTCTGATTGAGAACCACTCTAGGCAACCATAGACTTACCTAGACAACTCTACTATACCACAATCCCATAACAGCGTGACCTGAAAAGCTCGCTCCACTTTGTTTTCCGGTATTGAACGCAGTTTATCCTTAAATTTATCGATTATTTACGTTAAAAAACACCTAAAGTTGTATTAGGAAAGTTGTTTGAAATGTTTGGACAACGATTACAGGTAACTTATGAGATATTTTGTAGTCATGTTGCGCGAGTTGGAACCGGTGTTTTTCTGGATCAAACGCGCCAAATAAATTGACATTTTGGAGATATATCGACGGCTCTTCAAAGGTAAGGCATGAATTATGTCTTTATTTCTGAGTTTTGTGTCGCGCCTGGCGGGATGAAATATGATGGTCTGTCTTTGTTTGATGGGGTGCTGTCCTCAGATAATAGCATGGTTTGCTTTCACCGTAAAGCCTTTTTGAAATGTGACACGTTGGCAGGATTAACAACTAGTGTAGCTTTAATTTTGTGTATTGCATGTGGGATTTCATGAAAGTTTAATATTTATAGTAATTTAATTTGAATTTGGCGCTCTGCCATTTCACCGGATGTTGTCAAATCGATCCCGCTAAGGGGATTTGATCCATAAGAAGATTTATCTCAGACAGACAGGAGGGCCCTCCTTGTTCTCACAACCTCTCTTATCTCAGACAGACAGCAGGGCCCTCCTTGTCCTCGCTATCACTGTTATGTCAGACAGGAGAGCCCTCCTTGTCCACACAGCCTCTGCTGTTTTACAAAGTGTGTGTGTTTTCCAGGTTAGGTATTGTTAGACAAATTATACAATACTCTTTCTACAGAGGTCATGCTCATTTCAATATCAAGCAAATACGCAAAAGCTTAATTTGACTAGGGGTTCTATGTTGTGATATATATCTAAAGGTAATTTTTGATTGGCCAACGCGGAAATATTGCATTTCAATTTCAATTGGACTTTCGCGCTGACTCCACAAAGATGCCGTCTTATAGGCTCTTTACCAACCATGCTATTTTGTTAGTTTTTTTGCGTTGTTGGTAACTTGTTTTGTACATAATATTGCTGCTACCGTCTCTTATGACCGAAAATAACTTCTGGACATCAGAACAGCGATTACTCACCACGAACTGGACAAAGAGTTCTTCTTCAATGAGTCGGATGGGAGGGATTTACTACTACAGACACCCGACCAGGCCCAGATCCTCAATGAGTGTGGGAGAAAGATGTACATATAGGGAGGAACATAATACTGTAACACAAGAGAAAGATACACTTAGAGTGCATTTGCCATTCTGGTAAAATGCATTGTCTATTGTATAGGACAGGAGGCCAGAGTAAGGCCATGAGAGTATAGGACAGCTGCATTGTCTATTGTATAGGACAGGAGGCCAGAGTAAGGCCATGAGAGCATAGGACAGCTGCATTGGCTATTGTATAGGACAGGAGGCCAGAGTAAGGCCATGAGAGTATAGGACAGCTGCATTGGCTATTGTATAGGACAGGAGGCCAGAGTAAGGCCATGAGAGCATAGGACAGCTGCATTGGCTATTGTATAGGACAGGAGACCAGAGTAAGGCCATGAGAGCATAGGACAGCTGCATTGGCTATTGTATAGGACAGGAGACCAGAGTAAGGCCATGAGAGCATAGGACAGCTGCATTGTCTATTGTATAGGACAGGAGGCCAGAGTAAGGCCATGAGAGCATAGGACAGCTGGACAAACCAAGGTCAGAGGGACATACAAAGGAGGGGGTCAGACAAATGACCAACTGATCGACTATAGACATAGGGCATATATTTTTAGGACATGAAGAGAAGAAACACATAGTCTACGAGTCCTAATAAGGACAGACATACCAAAGAACACACCAGGCTGAATGTAAGGGGGCCCATAGCATAAGATGCAAAAGCATCAATACAGGACTAAGATCAAATCGTACTACACCGGCTACGACGCTCATCGATGTGGCAGGGCTCGCAAACTATTACAGACCACAAAGGGAAGCACAGCCGAGAGCTGTTGCCATGTAGACTGTGGCCATGAAATGCTTTGAAAGGCTGGTCATGGCTCACATCAACACCATTTTCCCAGAAACTCTACACTCACTCCAATTTGCATACCGACCCAACAGATCCACAGATGATGCAATCTCTATTGCACTCCACACTGCCCTTTCCCACCTGGACAAAAGGAACACCTATGTGAGTATGCTGTTCATTGACTACAGCTCAGTGTTCAACACCATAGTGCCCTCCAAGGTCATCACTAAGCTAAGGACCTTGGGACTAAAGACCTCCCTCTGCAACTGGATCCTGGACTACCTGACGGGTCGCCACCAGGTGGTGAGGGTAGGTAATAACACATCCACCACGCTGATCCTCAGCACGGGAGCCTCTCAGGGATGCGTGCTCAGCCCACTCCTGTTCACTCATGACTGCACTTCCAGGCACGACTCCAACACCATCATTAAGTTTGCTGACTACACAACAGTGGTAGGCCTGATTTACGACAACAATGAGACAGCGTATAGGGAGGAGGTCAAAGACCTGACCATGTGGTGCAAGGAAAACAACCTCAACATGATCAAGGAGATGATTGTGGATTACAGGAGCGTGCACCCCCCCCCAGTCAAAGACCCCAGCCACCCCAGTCATAGACTGTTCTCTCTGCTACCGCACGGCAAGCGGTACCGGAGCACCAAGTCTAGGTCCAAGAGGCTTCTAAACAGCTTCTACGCCCAAGCCATAAGACTCCTGAACATCTAATCAAATGGCTACCCAGACTATTTGTATTGCCCTCCTCCCCCAAACTGCTGCTACTCCCTGTTGTTATCTATGCATAGCCACTTTAATAACTCTACCTACATGTACACAATTACCTCAATACCGGTGCCCCCCGCACATTGACTCGTTGACTCTTTCTCGGTAGCTCCTGTATATAGCAAATAATAACAAACACACACACACACATTCACACACACACACCGCAGACACATACACTCATGCAGTATATAGTATAATCCCCTCTCTGACAGTCCAGTTATTGCTTCCCTCTCCGTATCTAAATGACTTTTAATTGATGCACCAAGTTCCTTGTTTCATCATTTAGAAGCCAACTCATTATTCTGCTATTCTGAGAGAGAGGCCTGCTAAGAAATACTTGAATTAGTTATAGAACCCCATGCCCTTTATGGTTGTGAGTGAGGTCTGGAGTCTGCTCACCAACCAATAATTCACAAAATGGGAGAAACACCAAATTGAGACTGCATGCAGAATTCTACAAAAATATGCAGAGCAGAATTAGGCCGATACCCGCTAATGATCAAAATCTAGAAAATAGCTGTTAAATTCTACAACCACCTACAAGGAAGAGATTCCCAAACCTTCCATAACAAAGCCATCACCTACAGAGAGATGAACCTGGAGAAGAGTCCCGTGAGCAAGCTGATCCTGGGGCTCTGTTCACAAGCAATAACAAACCACACAGAGCCCCAGGACAGCAACACAATTAGACCCAACCAAATCGTGACAAATCAACAGACCCATAAAGAATTAGAAAACAAACCCTATTTGGATAAAATCCCATATCTTTTGGGTGAAATAGCACAGTGTGAAGAACAAACACCATTGTGAATACAACCCATATTTATGTTTATTTAACTTCCCTTTTCTACTTTAACTATTTGCACATCATTAAAACACTGTATATAGACATAATATGACATTTGTAATGTCTTTATTCTTTTGGAACTTTTATGAGTGAAATGTTTATTTATTTACTGTTCATTTTTATTGTTTATTCCACATAGTAATAAACAATTAGAATGGGAATCTTCAAAGACCTCACTCTATCTAGTTTGGATGTGTTTTGATGTATTGATATATATATATTGATACATATTGATATATACAGTGGGGAGAACAAGTATTTTTAAACACTGTCAATTGTGCAGGTTTTCCAACTTACAAAGCATGTAGAGGTCTGTCATTTTTTATCATAGGTACACTTCAACTGTGAGAGACGGAATCTAAAACAAAAATCCTGAAAATCACATTGTATGATTTTTAAGTAATTAATTTGCATTTTATTGCATGACATAAGTATTTGATACATCAGAAAAGCAGAACGTAATATTTGGTACAGAAACATGTGTTTGCAATTACAGAGATCATACGTTACCTGTAGTTCTTGACCAGGTTTTCACACACTGCAGTGGGGATTTTGGCCCACTCTTCCATACAGACCTTCTCAAGATCCTTCAGGTTTCGGGGCTGTCGCTGGGCAATACGGATTTTCAGCTGCCTCCAAAGATTTTCTATTGGGTTCAGGTCTGGAGACTGGCTGGCCACTCCAGGACCTTGAGATGCTTCTTGAGGTTCAAAAAGGTGCAGTTAATACAGGTAATGAGTGGAGAACAGGAGGGTCTCTTAAAGAAAAACTAACAGGTGTGTGAGAGCCGGAATTCTTACTGGTTGGTAGGTGATCAAGTACTTATGTCATGCAATAAAATGCAAATTAGTTACTTAAAAATCATTCAATGTGATTTTCTGGATTTTTCTTTAACCTATGATAAAAATTACAGACCTCTACATGCTTTGTAATTAGGAAAACCTGCAAAATCGGCAGTGTATCAAATACTTGTTCTCCCCACTGTATATTGATATATATATATATATATATATATATATATTGATATACAGTATATATTGATATATATGTATATGTATTGATATATATATATTGATATACAGTATATATTGATATATATGTATATGTATTGATATATATATATATTGATGTTGTATATGTATTGATTTCTATTGATATATATATATTGATTTCTATTGATATATATATATTGATACTGTATATATATTGATATATACTCTGGAGACAGAAACCTAAAAGGAATGTATATCTATGAGTGTGTGTGTGTGTGTGTGTGTGTGTGTGTGTGTGTGTGTGTGTGTGTGAGATGCAGGAAAATATGAGAAATATGAGCAGATTTACCTGAAAATTAACTCACTGTCTGTCTGTTTACCTGGGAAATATGAGCAGATTTACTCTGAAAAGTAACTCACTGTCTGTCTGTTTACCTGGGAAATATGAGCAGATTTACTCTCAAAATTAACTCACTGTCTGTCTGTTTACCTGGGAAATATGAGCAGATTTACCTGAAAATTAACTCACTGTCTGTTTACCTGGGAAATATGAGTAGATTTACCTGAAAATTAACTCACTGTCTGTTTACCTGGGAAATATGAGCAGATTTACCTGAAAATTAACTCACTGTCTGTCTGTCAGGCCTGCTCCTGCTCTCCCAGTCTGGCGCTGCTTCCATTCATTACGCACACCTGTTACCATCATTACACACACCTGCCACCATCATTACGCGCAGCTGCAGATTACGCACATATATCTTTGTGCTTCTCTATTTGTTCCCTGTGTCATGTTCATTGTTCTTTAAACCTGTCTGGGAACGGGGTTCCGCTAGCTGTCTGGGAACGGGGTTCTGGAACCACGTTCCGCTAGAGGAACCCCTCGCCAACAGCCAATAAAATTGCAAGGCGCCAAATACAAATCAACAGAAATCTCAGAAATCTAATTTCTCAAACATACAAATATTAGGCACCATTAGAAAGATAAAATTCTCGTTAATCCAGCCACAGTGTCTGCTTTCAAAAATGCTTTACAGTGAAAGCTCCACAAACGATTATGTTAGGTCACCTCCGAGTCACAGAAAAACACAGCCATTTTTCCAGCCAAAGAGAGGAGTCACAAAAAGCACAAATAGAGATAAAATGAATCACTAAACTTTGATGATCTTCATCAGATCACACTCATAGGACTTCATGTTACACAATACATGTATTGTTCGGTAAAGTTCATATTTATATCCAAAAATCTAATTTGACATTGGCATGTTATGTTCAGTTGTTCCAAGACATGCAGTGATTTTGCAGAGAGCCACATCAATTTACACAAATACTCATTATAAATGTTGATGAAAATACAAGTGTTATGCATGGAACTTTAGATATAATTCTCCTTAATGCAACTGCTGTGTCAGATTTAAAAAAAAAAACTTTTACGGAAAAAGCATAATCTGAGTACGGCGCTCAGAGCCCAAAACAACCAAGAGAAATATCCCTGACCAAGGCCCTTCTCCCCTGATTTCTGAGTTTGACCGGCCAGCCAAGTCTAGGAAGAGTCTTGGTGGTTCCAAACTTCTTCCATTTAAGATTAATGGAGGCCACTGTGTTCTTGGGTACCTTCAATGCTTCAGACACATTTTGGCACCCTTCCCCAGATCTGTGCCTCGACACAATCCTGTCTCGGAGCTCTACGGACAATTCCTTCAACTTCACCTCTTGTTTTTTTCTCTGACATGCACTGTCAACTGTGGGACCTTATATCGACAGGTATGCCTTTCCAAATCATGTTTAATCAATGTAGATTACCTAAGGTGGACTCCAATCAAGTTGTAGAAACATCTCTAGGGTGATCAATGGAAACAAGACGCACCTGAGCTCAATTTTGAGTCTCATAGCAAAGGGTCTGAATACTTATGTAAATAAGGTATTTCTGTTAAAAAAATATTAAACAGGTACCTTAAACCTTATTCAATGTCCAGGGGTGCTGGAGTTGTTGTATATACAGGCCAGTACCTTATTCAATGTCCAGGGGTATTGGAGTGGTTTTATATACAGGCCAGTACCTTATTCAATGTCCAGGGTACTGGAGTGGTTGTATATACAGGCCAGTACCTTATTCAATGTCCAGGGGTACTGGAGTGGTTGTATATACAGGCCAGTACCTTATTCAATGTCCAGGGGTACTGAAGTGGTTTTATATACAGGCCAGTACCTTATTCAATGTCCAGGGGTACTGGAGTGGTTGTATATACAGGCCAGTACCTTATTCAATGTCCAGGGGTACTGGAGTGGTTGAGATGGGTTTATTTAAAAAAAAGGGACTGGCAGTATAGTAAACATTTAAACGGGCCAAAAAAGTACTATACTATACTACTGTGAGTATAACTGAACTGATTTGGCAGGTGAAACTCCGGGGACAAACCATCCAGAGGAAAACCAATAGGTCATAGGATTTTCCAAGTGTTTTCTATTTTTTTTATTTTTTTTTATTTTTTTATTTCACCTTTATTTAACCAGGTAGGCTAGTTGAGAACACCTTTATTTAACCAGGTAGGCCAGTTGAGAACAAGTTCTCATTTACAACTGCGACCTGGCCAAGATAAGGCATAGCAGTGTGAACAGACAGCAACACAGAGTTACACATGGAGTAAACAATTAACAAGTCAATAACACTGTCATGTATTGTCATGTTGTGTCTTTCTGTCCTTTCCTTTCACCCTGTCTCCCTCTGCTGGTCGTCTTAGGTTACCTTTTCTCCCCCGCTTTCCCCCAGCTGTTCCTTGTCTCCTCTTGACTACCTCGTCACCCCTTCTCCCACCTGTTCCCCTTTTCCCTCTGATTAGTCCCCTATATCTCTCTCTGTTTTTGTTCCTGTCCTTGTCGGATTCTTGTTTGTTGTGTTTCATGCCTGAGCCAGACTATCGTCATGTTTGCTGTAACCTTGTCCTGTCCTGTCGGAATCTGCCGGTCTATCTGAGCCTACCACAGTTTGGTTATTAAAGAAGCTCTGTTTAAGTTAGTTCGCTTTTGGGTCCTCATTCACTCACCATAACAAACACAGTAGAAAAAAGGGGAGTCTATATATACATTGTGTGCAAAAAGGCATGAGAAGGTAGGCAAATAATTACAATTATGCAGATTAACACTGGAGTGATAAATGATCAGATGGTTATGTACAGGTAGAGATATTGGTGTGCAAAAGAGCAGAAAAATAAATAAATAAAAACAGTATGGGGATGAGGTAGGTGAAAATGGGTGGGCTATTTACCAATAGACTATGTACAGCTGCAGCGATCGGTTAGCTGCTCAGATAGCAGATGTTTGAAGTTGGTGGGGGAGATAAAAGTCTCCAACTTCAGCGATTTTTGCAATTCGTTCCAGTCACAGGCAGCAGAGAACTGGAACGAAAGGCGGCCAAATGAGGTGTTGGCTTTAGGGATGATCAGTGAGATACACCTGCTGGAGCGCGTGCTACGGATGGGTGTTGCCATCGTAACCAGTGAACTGAGATAAGGCGGAGCTTTACCTAGCATGGACTTGTAGATGACCTGGAGCCAGTGGGTCTGGCGACGAATATGTAGCGAGGGCCAGCCGACTAGAGCATACAAGTCGCAGTGGTGGGTGGTATAAGGTGCTTTAGTGACAAAACGGATGGCACTGTGATAAACTGCATCCAGTTTGCTGAGTAGAGTGTTGGAAGCAATTTTGTAGATGACATCGCCGAAGTCGAGGATCGGTAGGATAGTCAGTTTTACTAGGGTAAGTTTGGCGGCGTGAGTGAAGGAGGCTTTGTTGCGGAATAGAAAGCCGACTCTTGATTTGATTTTCGATTGGAGATGTTTGATATGGGTCTGGAAGGAGAGTTTAGAGTCTAGCCAGACACCTAGGTACTTATAGGTGTCCACATATTCAAGGTCGGAACCATCCAGGGTGGTGATGCTGGTCAGGCGTGCGGGTGCAGGCAGCGAACGGTTGAACAGCATGCATTTGGTTTTACTAGCGTTTAAGAGCAGTTGGAGGCCACGGAAGGAGTGCTGTATGGCATTGAAGCTCGTTTGGAGGTTAGATAGCACAGTGTCCAAGGACGGGCCGGAAGTATATAGAATGGTGTCGTCTGCGTAGAGGTGGATCAGGGAATCGCCCGCAGCATGAGAAACATCATTGATATATACAGAGAAAAGAGTCGGCCCGAGAATTGAACCCTGTGGCACCCCCATAGAGACTGCCAGAGGACCGGACAGCATGCCCTCCGATTTGACACACTGAACTCTGTCTGCAAAGTAATTGGTGAACCAGGCAAGGCAGTCATCCGAAAAACCGAGGCTACTGAGTCTGCCGATAAGAATACGGTGATTGACAGAGTCGAAAGCCTTGGCAAGGTCTATGAAGACGGCTGCACAGTACTGTCTTTTATCGATGGCGGTTATGATATCGTTTAGTACCTTGAGCGTGGCTGAGGTACACCCGTGACCAGCTCGGAAACCAGATGGCACAGCGGAGAAGGTACGGTGGGATTCAAGATGGTCAGTGACCTGTTTGTTGACTTGGCTTTCGAAGACCTTAGATAGGCAGGGCAGGATGGATATAGGTCTGTAACAGTTTGGGTCCAGGGTGTCGCCCCCTTTGAAGAGGGGGATGACTGCGGCAGCTTTCCAATCCTTGGGGATCTCAGACGATATGAAAGAGAGGTTGAACAGGCTGGTAATAGGGGTTGCGACAATGGCGGCGGATAGTTTCAGGAATAGAGGGTCCAGATTGTCAAGCCCAGCTGATTTGAACGGGTCCAGGTTTTGCAGCTCTTTCAGAACATCTGCTATCTGGATTTGGGTAAAGGAGAACCTGGAGAGGCTTGGGCGAGTAGCTGCGGGGGGGGGGGGGGGCTGTTGGCCGAGGTTGGAGTAGCCAGGCGGAAGGCATGGCCAGCCGTTGAGAAATGCTTGTTGAAGTTTTCGATAATCATGGATTTATCGGTGGTGACCGTGTTACCTAGCCTCAGTGCAGTGGGCAGCTGGGAGGAGGTGCTCTTGTTCTCCATGGACTTCACAGTGTCCCAGAACTTTTTGGAGTTGGAGCTACAGGATGCAAACTTCTGCCTGAAGAAGTTGGCTTTAGCTTTCCTGACTGACTGTGTGTATTGGTTCCTGACTTCCCTGAACAGTTGCATATCGCGGGGACTATTCGATGTTAGTGCAGTCCGCCACAGGATGTTTTTGTGCTGGTCGAGGGCAGTCAGGTCTGGAGTGAACCAGGGGCTATATCTGTTCTTAGTTCTGCATTTTTTGAACGGAGCATGCTTATCTAAAATGGTGAGGAAGTTACTTTTAAAGAAAGACCAGGCATCCTCAACTGACGGGATGAGGTCAATGTCCTTCCAGGATACCCGGGCCAGGTCGATTAGAAAGGCCTGCTCACAGAAGTGTTTTAGGGAGCGTTTGACAGTGATGAGGGGTGGTCGTTTGACTGCGGCTCCGTAGCGGATACAGGCAATGAGGCAGTGATCGCTAAGATCCTGGGACTCCCTTATAATGAACCTGGTTGCAGAACCTGGTTGCAGTTCCTATGGCTACCACTAGATGTCAACAGTCTTTAGAAATTGTTCGATGTTATTCTTTTGAGAAATGAAGAAGTAGTCCTATTCATTGTAAGTGTCACTCCAGGTGGACTCTACTGTTTTAATGCGCGGGAACTGGAGCGCGCTTCACATTGTTTTTATCCGGTATTAGAAACAGTTTATTCTGTCTTAAATTGTATCAATTATTTACATTTTAGGATACCTTAGGTTGGATTAGGAACGTTGTTTGAAATGTTTGGACCAAGTTTACAGGTAACTTATTAGATACTTTGTAGGCATGTTGGGCGAGTTGAAACCGGTGTATTTCTGAATCAAACGCGCCACATAAATGGACATTTTTGGGACATAAAGAAGTACATTATCGAACAAAAGGACCATTCGTGATGTTTCTGGGACATTTTGGAGTGCCAACAGAAGAAGATCTCCACTTCTTTAAGGCAAGGCATTAATTATTTCGCTATTTCTGACTTCTGTGGCGCATCTGCCTGGTTGAAAAATGATTTTCATGTGTTTGTATGCGGGGCGTTGTCCTCAGATAATCACATGGTTTGCTTTCGCCGTAAAGCCGTTTTGAAATCTGACACAGCGGCTGGATTAACAAGAAGTTAAGCTTTATTTGGATGTATAACACATATATTTTCAACAATGTTAAATATTTGAATTTGGTATTTTTGAATTTCGCGCTCTGCATTTTTACCGGATGTTGGCCAGGTGGGACGCTACCATCCCACCTGCCCACACGAAATTAACAGTATTATGGCCAGGGGATAGAAGCTGTTCAGGAGACTGTTTGTTTGAGCCTTTATCCACCGGTACTGGCTGGATAAAGGCTGTTTTGGAGTCCGTTGATCTTTGATGCAGCAGTACCTCCTGCCGGACGTGAGCAATCCATGTTTCAGTGTCTGGAGTCTTTGTCGTTGTCGGGCCTTTCTAAGATACCACCTGGTATGTACATCCTGGATGGCTGGGAGCCACAGTGATGCGTTGGGCCGTCCGCACCAACCTCTGGAGGGGCTTCCATACCAGATGGTGATAAAACCAGTCAGGATGCTCTTGATGGAGCAGCTGTGAAAGGTCCTGAGAATCTGAGGGGCTGTGCCAAATAGTTTCAGCCTCCTGAAGGAGAAGAGGTACTGCAGTGCCTTCTTCATGACTGTTCTGGTGTGAGAGGATCATGTGAAATCCCTCTCCACTGTGGCTCCTTCGATGTGGATGGGGGGGAGGTGCCTCTGTAGAGGCTGATGTGGAAACTGAGGAACTTGAATGGAATGGTCTGACACAGACTTGGTCTCAACCTTTAAGTCTTTATTGAAAACTCATCTCTTCATTAGAGTGTAGTTCCCCTCTCTCTACTGGGAGCCTCTAAACAATATTAGCCCTATTACAGGGGCTGAGTCACTGGTTTACGGGTGCTCCTCAATACCGTCTCTAGGAGGGGTGCGTCACTTGAGTGGGTTGAGTCGCTCTCGATTGTGCATCTGTATAAGTTTTTCGGTGACAAACCAAACTTCTTCAGCCACCTGAGGTTGAAGAGGCACTGTTGCGCCTTCTTCACGATGCTGTCTGTGTGGGTGGACCAATTCAGTTTGTCCGTGATGTGTACGCCGAGGAACTTAAAACTTACTACCCTCTCCACTGCTGTCCCGTCGATGTGGATGGAGGGGGGGGGGGGGGGGCTGCTCCCTCTGCTGTTTCCTGAAGTCCACGATCATCTCCTTTGGTTTGTTGACGTTGAGTGTGAGGTTATTTTCCTGACACCACACTCCGAGGGCCCTCACCTCCTCCCTGTAAGCCGTCTCGTCGTTGTTGGTAATCAAGCCCACCACTGTAGTGTCGTCTGCAAAGTTGATGATTGAGTTGGAGGCTTGCATGGCCACGCCGTCATGGGTGAACAGGGAGTACAGGAGAGGGCTGAGAACGCACCCCCGTGTTGAGGATCAGCGGGGTAGAGATGCTGTTACCTACCCTCACCACCTGGGGATGGCCTGTCAGGAAGTCCAGGACCCAGTTGCACAGGGCGGGGTCGAGACCCAGGGCCTCAAGCTTAATGACGAGTTTGGAGGGAACTATGGTGTTAAATGCTGAGCTGTAGTCGACGAACAGCATTCTTATATAGGTATTACTCTTGTCCAGATGGGTTAGGGCAGTGTGCAGTGTTATTGCGTCGTCTGTGGACCTATTGGGGCGGTAAGCAAATTGGAGTGGGTCTAGGAAATCAGGTAGGGTGGAGGTCATATGATCCTTGACTAGTCTCTCAAAGCACTTCATGATGACGGAAGTGAGTGCTACGGGGCGATAGTCATTTAGATCAGTTACCTTAGCTTTCTTGGGAACAGGAACAATGGTGGCCCTCTTAAAACATGTGGGCACAGCTGACTGGGATAGGGATTGATTGAATATGTCCGTAAACACACCATTGTAAACTGTGATTGACTGTAGACCACATATGTCTCGTGTTTGAGCCATTGAATTTCGACTCTACTTTGTCTCTATACTGAAGCTTAGCTCGTTTGTTTTCCTTCCAGAGGGAAAAGCTACACTGTTTGTATTTGGTCATGTTTCTGGTCACCTTGCCATGATTAAAAGCAGTGGTTTGCGCTTTCAATTTTGCGTGAATGCTGCCATCAATCCACGGTTTCAGGTTAGGGAAGGTTTTAATTGTCACAACCTCACCGATGCAAGGCCTTGTGAATGTTGACCTGTTTATAGGTCTTACTCACATCGCTACGGCGAGCGTGATCACACAGTCATCTGGAACAGCTGGTGCTTTAATGCATGCTTCAGTGTTGCTTGTCTCGAAGTGCGCATTGAAGTAATTTAGCTCGTCTAGTTTAGCTCAGTGCGAATGTTACCTGTAACCCATGGCTTCTTGTTGGGGTATGTACGTACAGTCGCTGTGGGGACGACGTCGTCGATGCACTAATTGATAAAGCAAGTGACTGATGTGGTGTACTCCTCAATGCCATCAGAAGAATCCCGGAACATATTCCAGTTTGTGCAAAACAGTCCCGTAGCTTAGCGTCATTGGACCACTTTTTTATTGAGTCACTGGTACTTCCTGCTTTACGTTTTGCTTGTAAGCAGTAATCAGGAGGATAGAAATATGGTCAGATTTGCCAAATGGAGGGCGAGGGAGAGCTTTGTGCATGTCTCTGTGTGTTGAGTAAAGGTGGTCTGGAACATCTTTACCTCTGGTTTCACATGTTGGTGGAAATGAGGTAAAACGGATTTAAGTGTACCTGCATTAAAGTCCCTGGCCACTAGGAGCGCTGCTTCTAGATAAGCATTTTCTTGTTTGCTTATGGCCTTATAGAGTTGGTTGAGAGCGGTCTTAGTGCCAGCATCGTTCTGTGGTGGTAAATAGACGTCTTCAAATAATATAGATGAGAACTCTCTTGGTAGATAGTGTGGTCTACAGCTTATCATGAGGTACTCTACCTCAGGCGAGCCATACCTAGAGACTTTCTTCCTATTTGATTTCTCACACCAGCTGTTATTGACAAATAGACACAGACCGGTGTGTGCGTGTGTGTGTGTGTGTGTGTGTGTGTGTGTGTGTGTGTGTGTGTGTGTGTGTGTGTGTGTGTGTGTGTGTGTGTGTGACAGACAGACAGACAGACAGGTCCTCCTATAACCAGTGTTAAGGTCTTGGCAGAGCCACCTCTCCTCCTTCAGTGAGATTAACCTGTGATTAGATTATGTAGATCAGTGTGTCATACAGATGTTGGGGTAAGGTGCTGCCAACCCCAGATGGTCAGGGACGCTTCCTTCCCGAATGGCACCCTGTTTCCTTTACAGTGCACTATTTTCACCAGTAGAGCCCTGGTCAGTAGTGCACTATATAGGGAATAGGGTGTCATAGGGCCTGTTTAATCAGACTGTTTATTACATTTCCCGGATCCCGAATGGCACCATGATTCCTATATAGTGCACTACTTTAGACCAGGGCCCTATGGCATCCTATTCCCTATTCCTGACCCTGTAGATAGTCTCCTTCCCCCTATAAATATCTACCTCCATCACTCCAGTATCCCTGTCTCCTTCCCCCTATACATATCTACCTCCATCACTCCAGTATCCCTGTCCTCTTCCCCCTATACATATCTACCTCCATCACTCCAGTATCCCTGTCTCCTTCCCCCTATACATATCTACCTCCATCACTCCAGTATCCCTGTCTCCTTACCCCTATAAATATCTATCTCCATCACTCCAGTATCCCTGTTTCCTTCCCCCTATACCTACATATATCACTCCAGTATCCCTGTACATTGTTAATATGGTACTGACCCTGTATATAGTATGGTATTAAGTGGCAATGTGTATAGTGTGGTATTAACTGACCCTGTATATAGTATGGTATTAACTGACCCTGTATATAGTATGGTATTAACTGACCCTGTATATAGTATGGTATTAACTGACCCTGTATATAGTATGGTATTAACTGACCCTGTATATAGTATGGTATTAACTGACCCTGTATATAGTATGGTATTAACTGACCCTGTATATAGTATGGTATGAACTGACCCTGTATATAGTATGGTATTAACTGACCCTGTATATAGTATGGTATTAACTGACCCTGTATATAGTATAGTATTAACTGACCCTGTATATAGTATGGTATTAACTGACCCTGTATATAGTATGGTATTAACTGACCCTGTATATAGTATGGTATTAACTGACCCTGTATATAGTATGGTATTAACTGACCCTGTATATAGTATAGTATTAACTGACCCTGTATATAGTATGGTATTAACTGACCCTGTATATAGTATGGTATTAACTGACCCTGTATATAGTATGGTATTAACTGACCCTATAAAGTATGGTATTAACTGACCCTGTATATAGTATGGTATTAACTGACCCTGTATACAGTATTAACTGACCCTGTATATAGTATGGTACTAACTGACCCTGTATATAGTATGGTATTAACTGACCCTGTATATAGTATGGTATTAACTGACCCTGTATATAGTATGGTATTAACGGACCCTGTATATAGTATGGTATTAACTGACCCTGTATATAGTATGGTATTAACTGACCCTGTATATAGTATGGTATTAACTGACCCTGTATATAGTATGGTATTAACTGACCCTGTATATAGTATGGTATTAACTGACCCTGTATATAGTGTGGTATTAACTGACCCTGTATATAGTATGGTATTAACTGACCCTGTATATAGTATGGTATTAACTGACCCTGTATATAGTATGGTATTAACTGACCCTGTATATAGTATGGTATTAACTGACCCTGTATATAGTATGGTATTAACTGACCCTGTATATAGTATGGTATTAACTGACCCTGTATATAGTATGGTATTAACTGACCCTGTATATAGTATGGTATTAACGGACCCTATAAAGTGTGGTATTAACTGACCCTGTATATAGTATGGTATTAAGTGGCAATGTGTATAGTGTGGTATTAACTGACCCTGTATATAGTATGGTATTAACTGACCCTGTATATAGTGTGGTATTAACTGACCCTGTATATAGTATGGTATTAACTGACCCTGTATATAGTATGGTATTAACTGACCCTGTATATAGTATGGTATTAACTGACCCTGTATATAGTATGGTATTAACTGACCCTGTATATAGTATGGTATTAACTGACCCTGTATATAGTATGGTATTAACTGACCCTGTATATAGTATGGTATTAACTGACCCTGTATATAGTATGGTATTAACTGACCCTGTATATAGTATGGTATTAACTGACCCTGTATATAGTATGGTATTAACGTGTTAAAACATATGTTTTTCTTTCTTTGGGCTTCTTCTTTAAATCTCTCAGTAGTTTCCCCCCGAAACATTCCCTTGTTCATTGGGAAGAGTTGCTTGGCCGTGGAGACCAATTACAGCGCAGCGTATTTCGAGGGGGGGGGGGGGCTATGACCCAAGCGTGAACCTTCAGAGTTCTCCCATTGGTTATTGCGTCGCCTCGCCTTAGATGTGGAACGCTCCCATGATGTTTACTCACCACCTCTACTCTCTGGGGTGGGGACAGATGTGGTTCATCACCAGCCAAATGACCTTTGACCTCTACCTGCACCTGACAGGGGTGGCAGGAAATGGGAGAGGGAGACGAGGGAGTCAGGAGGGTGGGTGAGACAGGGGAGAGTGATATTCCTGGCCGCCCAGTGGAGTGTCTCGGACACAGTGATAATGAGTCCTTTGTGGAGCTGAGGGATGATGGGCCTGTGGCGTGGTGTGTGTGTGGTGTGGAGGGGTTATGGGCCGTTGCTCAGAAGGGAACTAGCTTGTCCAGACAGGCCATGGACCGCTGCACTTTACAGCCCTGTCCAATCATCACCTGTGGAGGGTCTGTGTGTGAGCCAAGACAGGGGCTGAGGGCTGTGTCAGGCAGGCAGGCTGTATAGCAGTGCCACGTCCCTAAGCCTGACTGGTTTAGGAGGAATAACTGGGTCTCATCTGAACCCCAGCAAAGCAAACAGTCCCGGCAGAGAGAGAGAGAGAGAGAGAGAGAGAGAGATGTTCAAGATGTTCCAGGAGGCTGTTCTCTCTTGTCGTGCGTTACGGGCTCAAAGTCTAATATACGCCTGGTGGTTAAACGAGAACAGGAAGCAGGAAATGAGAGCATCTGGGCCGCGGCATGCGTGTGTGTGTGACCAACATCAGGTTTCACCAATCTCTGTTAGATAGGGCTGAGTGTCCGTCTCTGGTAGCTCCATATTTCCCTCTCAGTCCGTTAGGGCTCTGAGGGTCAGGCTATGGAAGGGGGGTTAAGCTGTGTGTATGGTGAGTCAGTGTGAGGGTCATGCTGGGAGCTGTGCTTTGTGGGTTAGGGAGGGGTTGCAGATTGGGTGGCTCAGGAGGGGGTTTGTGCGTGGTACACAGCAGGGAGTAACTCTAGCAGGTGGGAGAATTTTGAGCCATGGAAACTCGGGGAGAGGAGAGAGAAGGGCAAGCAGTTGGTGTGGGAAAAGGTGAAGGGGGAAGGGAAAGGGGGCGGGGCAAGGGGGAAGGGAAAGGGGGCGGGGCAAGAGGAAAGGGGGCGGGGCAAGAGGAAAGGGAAAGGGGGCGGGGCAAGAGGAAAGGGAAAGGGGGCGGGGCAAGGGGGAAGGGAAAGGGGGCGGGGCAAGGGGGAAGGGAGAGGGAAAGGGGGAGGGGAGAGGCTGTTGTGACTAGACGTCTGCTATCTTCATTAGTTGGTTTAACAAGATACTGTAATACTATATGGCTGAGCTAAACATGGCAGAGTACAGCTAGCATTACACAGCTAGGAAAACATATGGCTGAGCTAAACATGGCAGAGTACAGCTAGCATTACACAGCTAGGAAAACATATGGCTGAGCTAAACATTACACAGCTAGGAAAACATATGGCTGAGCTAAACATTACACAGCTAGGAAAACATATGGCTGAGCTAAACATTACACAGCTAGGAAAACATATGGCTGAGCTAAACATTACACAGCTAGGAAAACATAGGGCTGAGCTAAACATTACACAGCTAGGAAAACATAGGGCTGAGCTAAACATTACACAGCTAGGAAAACATAGGGCTGAGCTAAACATTACACAGCTAGGAAAACATAGGGCTGAGCTAAACATTACACAGCTAGGAAAACATAGGGCTGAGCTAAACATTACACAGCTAGGAAAACATATGGCTGAGCTAAACATTACACAGCTAGGAAAACATATGGCTGAGCTAAACATTACACAGCTAGGAAAACATATGGCTGAGCTAAACATTACACAGCTAGGAAAACATAGGGCTGAGCTAAACATTACACAGCTAGGAAAACATATGGCTGAGCTAAACATGGCAGAGTACAGCTAGCGTTACAGATGGTTTTGTTTTGTATATTGGTTAGTATAAACATGGATAAACTCTCAGAAACTCCTCCACTTGCTCTCCAACAAAAGCCCGGGCAGTGACCAGCTAAGAAAACAAGTAGCTTCTTAGACCTAGAAGGGAATTTACAAATTGGTGAGGATCTGGGTGAACTTAACGAGGGTGACATTTCTCAGGCTTAACGAGGGTTCTGAAAGGTGAGACTGTTCCAACAGGAAGTTAGAGAGGATTCTGAAAGGTGAGGCTGTTCCAACAGGAAGTTAGAGAGGGTTCAGAAAGGTGAGGCTGTTCCAACAGGAAGTTAGAGAGGGTTCAGAAAGGTGAGGCTGTTCCAACAGGAAGTTAGAGAGGGTTCAGAAAGGTGAGGCTGTTTCAACAGGAAGCTAGAGAAGGTTCAGAAAGGTGAGGCTGTTCCAACAGGAAGTTAGAGAGGGTTCTGAAAGGTGAGGCTGTTCCAACAGGAAGTTAGAGAGGGTTCAGAAAGGTGAGGCTGTTCCAACAGGAAGTTAGAGAGGATTCTGAAAGGTGAGGCTGTTCCAACAGGAAGTTAGAGAGGGTTCAGAAAGGTGAGGCTGTTCCAACAGGAAGTTAGAGAGGGTTCAGAAAGGTGAGGCTGTTTCAACAGGAAGCTAGAGAAGGTTCAGAAAGGTGAGGCTGTTCCAACAGGAAGTTAGAGAGGGTTCTGAAAGGTGAGGCTGTTCCAACAGGAAGTTAGAGAGGGTTCAGAAAGGTGAGGCTGTTCCAACAGCAAGTTAGAGAGGGTTCAGAAAGGTGAGGCTGTTTGAACAGGAAGTTAGAGAGGGTTCTGAAAGGTGAGGGTTTTTCAACAGGAAGTTAGAGAGCTTGTTCACCGAGTGGACACCATCCATCTTCACTGAGTGTTATGAGACACACACTCACACACACACACACACACACACACACACACACACACACACACACACACACACACACACACACACACACACACACACACACACACACACACACACACACACACATACACACACAAACACACACACACACACCTTCCTCTGAGAGCTTGGTTTCTGGACTGGGCTCAGAGTAATGGGTCGGTAGGTAACGTTAGACCCAGAACCAGTGATGTGAGAAATTTAACCAGGGAAACCTCCATCAGAACACACACACCGACACACACCGACACACACACATGCACGTACGCACACACACGCACAGACTCTCTCTCTGTCTCTCTCTATCTCTCTCTCTCTCTCGCTCCTCTCTCCCGAGCGCCGCCCGAACAAGGAGAGGGACCAACTTCGGCGGAAGTCGTGACAACGGGACAACAGTAACAACAATAATCAAGGGTCAAAATAACCAACACATTCAACAATAACAATAAGCATAGAGAACATGGTTGGTCTGTCAGACACTGTCCCTTATCTTATGGCAGGCAGCAATGTAGTGGTCTGTCAGACACTGTCCCTCATCTTATGGCAGGCAGCAATATAGTGCTCTGTCAGACACTGTCCCTCATCTTATGGCAGGCAGCAATGTAGTGCGCCTCCAACCCACAGCTCTCTGCGTCCTCCCCCAACAGGACGGGTAGCCTACTCTCATCAGAGACGTCTTTGAAACCTTGAATAAGGGTTTCAAATTTGGGGAAATGACACTCTCTAATAGTTTTATATTTTTAAAACATTTTGTCAGGAAATGCAGCTCTGTCTCAGGTTCTGCTGTTGTGCAGTGGTTGCACAGCCTTTCCTCTACAGGGAGCCAGGTTTTCCAGTGTCTACCCTTCTCAATGGCAAGGCTGTGCTCACTGAGCCTGTACTTTGTCAATGTTTTTCTAAGGTTTTGATCAGTAACCATGGTCAAATATTGAGCCACAGTGTACTGTCGATTTAGGGCCAGATAGCACTGCATTTTGCTTTGTGTTTGTGTTTCCCAATAAGCAATATAGTTTTGTTTTGACTGTGTTGTAATTTGGTTTATTCTGATTGATTGGATGTTCTGGTTTGTGAACTGATTGATTGGATGTTCTGGTTTGTGGATGTTCTGGTTTGTGGACCAGCTGGATGAGGGGACTCTTTTCTTTGCTCAGCTCTTGGCATTGCAGGGCTTGGTAATGATATGAAAGGGGGTCCCTGTATTTTAGATGTTTATTTTTTGAGTTTTTATTATTAGTGGATATTGGCCTAATTCTGCATGTAGGAGAATCGTACAGAACTCTGCATGCAGGGTTTTTAGTTGTCCTCTGGACATGTAGGAGAATCTGTTACGGTGCGTGAATGAGGACCCAAAAGCGAATTAACGTAAACAGAGCTTCTTTAATAACAAAACAAAACGTAGGCTCAGATGGACCGGCAGGTTCCGACAGGACAGGACAAGGTTGCAGCAAACATGACGATAGTCTGGTTCAGGCATGAACAACACAAACAAGAATCCGACAAAGACAGGAGCAGAAACAGAGAGAGATATAGAGGACTAATCAGAGGGAAAAAGGGAACAGGTGGGAAAAGGGGTGACGAGGTAGTTAGGAGGAGACAAGGCACAGCTGGGGGAAAGAGGGGGAGAAAAGGTAACCTAACAACGACCAGCAGAGGGAGACAGGGTGAAGGGAAAGGACAGAAACAAGACACAACATGACAGTACATGACAGAATCGTACAGAACTCTGCATGCAGGGTTTCAATGGGGTGTTTGTCCCATTTGATGAAATCTTGTTTTGCAAATGGACCCCACATCTCGCTGCCATAAAGTGAAATTGGTTCAATGTCACATTCAATTAGTTTTAGTCAAATTTAATAGGTATTTCAATTTGAATGTGTTTTTTAATGGCGTAGATAGCCCTGCGTGCTTTCTCTCTCAGCTCATTCACTGCCTCATTAAGGTGTCCAATTGAGCTTATTTTTAAACCTAAGTAATTGTAGTGTGTGCAGTACTCTATATATTTTGTACCAATTGAGAACTTTGGTCTAATTCCCTGAGATCTGGATCTTCTCTGGAAAATCATTATTTTTAGTCTTTTTGGGGTTTACTGTCGGGCCCAGGTCTGACAGTACTGCTCTAGCAGGTCCAGGCTCTGCTGTAGGCCATGTGCTGTGGGTGACGCAGGCACAGGTCATCTGCGAAGAGCAGGCATTTAAACTCTGAATTGTGGAGACTAACACCAGGGGCTGAGGATTTTTCTAGAATAGTGGCCAATTCGTTGATGTAAATATTGAAGAGTGCAGGGCTCAGATTGCAACCCTGGCGAAGGCCCCACCCCTGGTTAAAGAATTCTGTTATTTTCTTGCCAATTTTAATGCTGCACGTTTTGCCAGTAGACATTGATTTAATTATGTCTTATGTTTTACCCCCTACACCACTTTCAATAACTTTGTAGAACAGTCCTGTATGCCAAATAGAATCAAATGCTTTTTGGAAGTCGATAAAGCAAGCGTATATTTTGGAATTATTTTGGTGGACACGTTTATCTATCAGGGTCTGTAGGGTCAGTCGTGCGATGTTTTGGTATAAATCCAATTTGGCTTACCCTGCTTATTAAGGAAGTTTAGATCTCTTACGTTTATAAAACTACAGAAAACCTTCCCCAGGTTACTGTTCACACAAATGGCTCTGTAATTGTTCGGGTCAAATTTGTCTCTGTTCTTAAAGGTTGGGGTTATGAGTCCTTTTTTTTCCTAGGCAAGTCAGTTAATAACAAATTCTTATTTTCAATGACGGCCTAGGAACAGTGGGTTAACTGTCTGTTCAGGGGTAGAACGACCTTGTCAGCTCGGGGAACCTTTCGGTTACTAGTCCAACGCTCTAACCACTAGGCTACCCTGCCGCCCAAATGTCAGGGAAATAACCTACACTCAGGATCAAATTATACAATTTTAATATAGCCAAATGAAATGTTGCACAAGTGAATTTGAGCATCTCATTTAGGATGCCATCAGGTCCGCAGGCTTTTTTAAATCTGAGGGCCTGAAGTTTCTTATAGAGCTCCTGGTCAGTAATAGTTTAGCTTCTTATAGAGCACCTGGTCAGTAATAGTTTAGTTTCTTATAGAGCTCCTGGTCAGTAATAGTTTAGTTTCTTGTAGAGCTCCTGGTCAGTAATAGTTTAGTTTCTTATAGAGCTCCTGGTTAGTAATAGTTTAGTTTCTTATAGAGCTCCTGGTTAGTAATAGTTTAGTTTCTTATAGAGCTCCTGGTTAGTAATAGTTTAGTTTCTTATAGAGCTCCTGGTCAGTAATAGTTTAGTTTCTTGTAGAGCTCCTGGTCAGTAATAGTTTAGTTTCTTATAGAGCTCCTGGTCAGTAATAGTTTAGTTTCTTATAGAGCTCCTGGTTAGTAATAGTTTAGTTTCTTATAGAGCTCCTGGTCAGTACTAGTTTAGTTTCTTATAGAGCTCCTGGTCAGTACTAGTTTAGTTTTTTTATAGAGCTCCTGGTCAGTAATAGTTTAGTTTCTTATAGAGCTCCTGGTCAGTAATAGTTTAGTTTCTTATAGAGCTCCTGGTCAGTAATAGTTTAGTTTCTTATAGAGCTCCTGGTCAGTAATAGTTTAGTTTCTTATAGAGCTCCTGGTCAGTAATAGTTGAGTTTCTTATAGAGCTCCTGGTCAGTAATAGTTTAGTTTCTTATAGAGCTCCTGGTCAGTAATAGTTTAGTTTCTTATAGAGCTCCTGGTCAGTAATAGTTTGGTTTCTTATAGAGCTCCTGGTCAGTAATGGTTTAGTTTCTTATAGAGCTCCTGGTCAGTAATAGTTTAGTTTCTTACAGAGCTCCTGGTCAGTAATAGTTTAGTTTCTTATAGAGCTCCTGGTCAGTAATAGTTTAGTTTCTTATAGAGCTCCTGGTCAGTAATAGTTTAGTTTCTTATAGAGCTCCTGGTCAGTAATAGTTTAGTTTCTTATAGAGCTCCTGATCAGTAATAGTTTAGTTTCTTATAGAGCTCCTGGTCAGTAATAGTTTAGTTTCTTATAGAGCTCCTGGTCAGTAATAGTTTAGTTTCTTATAGAGCTCCTGGTCAGTAATAGTTTAGTATCTTATAGAGCTCCTGGTCAGTAATAGTTTAGTTTCTTATAGAGCTCCTGGTCAGTAATAGTTTAGTGTCTTATAGAGCTCCTGGTCAGTAATAGTTTAGTTTCTTATAGAGCTCCTGGTCAGTAATAGTTTAGTATCTTATAGAGCTCCTGGTCAGTAATAGTTTAGTTTCTTATAGAGCTCCTGGTCAGTAATAGTTTAGTTTCTTATAGAGCTCCTGGTCAGTAATAGTTTAGTTTCTTATAGAGCTCCTGGTCAGTAATAGTTTAGTATCTTATAGAGCTCCTGGTCAGTAATAGTTTAGTTTCTTAAAGAGCTCCTGGTCAGTAATAGTTTAGTTTCTTATAGAGCTCCTGGTCAGTAATAGTTTAGTATCTTATAGAGCTCCTGGTCAGTAATAGTTTAGTTTCTTATAGAGCTCCTGGTCAGTAATAGTTTAGTGTCTTATAGAGCTCCTGGTCAGTAATAGTTTAGTGTCTTATAGAGCTCCTGGTCAGTAATAGTTTAGTTTCTTATAGAGCTCCTGGTCAGTAATAGTTTAGTGTCTTATAGAGCTCCTGGTCAGTAATAGTTTAGTATCTTATAGAGCTCCTGGTCAGTAATAGTTTAGTTTCTTATAGAGCTCCTGGTCAGTAATAGTTTAGTTTCTTATTGAGCTCCTGGTCAGTAATAGTTTAGTATCTTATAGAGCTCCTGGTCAGTAATAGTTTAGTTTCTTATAGAGCTCCTGGTCAGTAATAGTTTAGTATCTTATAGAGCTCCTGGTCAGTAATAGTTTAGTATCTTATAGAGCTCCTGGTCAGTAATAGTTTAGTTTCTTATAGAGCTCCTGGTCAGTAATAGTTTAGTGTCTTATAGAGCTCCTGGTCAGTAATAGTTTAGTATCTTATAGAGCTCCTGGTCAGTAATAGTTTAGTATCTTATAGAGCTCCTGGTCAGTAATAGTTTAGTATCTTATAGAGCTCCTGGTCAGTAATAGTTTAGTTTCTTATAGAGCTCCTGGTCAGTAATAGTTTAGTGTCTTATAGAGCTCCTGGTCAGTAATAGTTTAGTATCTTATAGAGCTCCTGGTCAGTAATAGTTTAGTGTCTTATAGAGCTCCTGGTCAGTAATAGTTTAGTTTCTTATAGAGCTCCTGGTCAGTAATAGTTTAGTTTCTTATAGAGCTCCTGGTCAGTAATAGTTTAGTTTCTTATAGAGCTCCTGGTCAGTAATAGTTTAGTGTCTTATAGAGCTCCTGGTCAGTAATAGTTTAGTTTCTTATAGAGCTCCTGGTCAGTAATAGTTTAGTATCTTATAGAGCTCCTGGTCAGTAATAGTTTAGTATCTTATAGAGCTCCTGGTCAGTAATAGTTTAGTTTCTTATAGAGCTCCTGGTCAGTAATAGTTTAGTGTCTTATAGAGCTCCTGGTCAGTAATAGTTTAGTATCTTATAGAGCTCCTGGTCAGTAATAGTTTAGTGTCTTATAGAGCTCCTGGTCAGTAATAGTTTAGTTTCTTATAGAGCTCCTGGTCAGTAATAGTTTAGTTTCTTATAGAGCTCCTGGTCAGTAATAGTTTAGTTTCTTATAGAGCTCCTGGTCAGTAATAGTTTAGTGTCTTATAGAGCTCCTGGTCAGTAATAGTTTAGTTTCTTATAGAGCTCCTGGTCAGTAATAGTTTAGTATCTTATAGAGCTCCTGGTCAGTAATAGTTTAGTTTCTTATAGAGCTCCTGGTCAGTAATAGTTTAGTTTCTTATAGAGCTCCTGGTCAGTAATAGTTTAGTTTCTTATAGAGCTCCTGGTCAGTCATTGGGGAGTCCAATGGATTTTGATTGTCCTTTATAGTATTTTCTAATCCATTCAACTTCTCATGAATTTGTCGTTGTTCTGCGTGTGTCAATTTGAACGGTGTTGTAGGGTGGTTTAAAATGGGTTGTCCATAGGTCACCATTTTGTTTCGCTAATTCCTCTTGATTCGATTTTTTTAGTTTTTTCTAGTTTTTTGTCAGAAGATGTTTGTGTTCATGGACTCCTCAATTAGTGTCAGCCGTTTGCTGTTGTACTGTGTTTTTTTGGTTCTGAGTGTAATTTACAGAGTTTTAAAGTCTCACAGTAATGAAGTAATTCACCATTATCTGGATCTCTGTGCTTTTGGTTGCATACTGTTTTTTCCTTATAATTTTACAATCTGCATAAAACCAGTTGTCATCTGTGGTCTTACTGGTTTAGTTTTTTTTTAAATCAATTTCAATAGTGCTTCTTTTGCCATTTGCCTGAATATATAGTTGATGTTTTGTACTGCCAGATTGATGCCTTCTTTACTGTGAGTGAATGTGGTATGCTGACTGATAAGTTGATGAGTTTAGGCCCTGAATGTTCCACATGCTGACTGATAAGTTGATGAGTTTAGGCCCTGAATGTTCCACATGCTGACTGATAAGTTGATGAGTTTAGGCCCTGAATGTTCCACATGCTGACTGATAGGTTGATGAGTTTAGGCCCTGAATGTTCCACGTGCTGACTGATAAGTTGATGAGTTTAGGCCCTGAATGTTCCACATGCTGACTGATAAGTTGATGAGTTTAGGCCCTGAATGTTCCACATGCTGACTGATAGGTTGATGAGTTTAGGCCCTGAATGTTCCACGTGCTGACTGATCAGTTGATGAGTTTAGGCCCTGAATGTTCCACGTGCTGACTGATACATTTATGAGTTTAGGCCCTGAATGTTCCACATGTTGACTGATAGGTTGATGAGTTTAGGCCCTGAATGTTCCACATGCTGACTGATAAGTTGATGAGTTTAGGCCCTGAATGTTCCACATGCTGACTGATAGTGATTTCATGTTGCAAAGAGAAAGAATAACAGTCAGAGTTACAGTAACTACTGACTAATAAGTTGTTACGAGTAAGATAAACAGGATAAAAGATTTACAGTAACTACTGACTAACATGTTGTTAAGAGTGAGATAAACAGGATAACAGAAATACAGTAACTACTGACTAATAAGTTGTTAAGAGTGAGATAAACAGGATAACAGAATTACAGTAACTACTGACTAATAAGTTGTTAAGAGTGAGATAAACAGGATAACAGAATTACAGTAACTACTGACTAATAAGTTGTTAAGAGTGAGATAAACAGGATAACAGCTATCATTCTTTCTGTTGTATATATATATTCCTATTCATTGAACAAGTCAATTCTAGTACAATAGGTGTGTGTGTGTGTGTGTGTGTGTGTGTGTGTGTACGTGTGTGTGTGTGCGTGTGTGTGTGTGTGTGTGTGTGTGCGCTTCAGTGTGTGTGTGTGTGTACGTGTGTGTGTGTGTGTGTGTGCGTCAGTGTGTGTGTGTGTGTGTGTGTGTGTGTGTGTGTGTGTGTGTGTGTGTGTGTGTGTGTGTGTGTGTGTGTGTGTGTGTGTGTGTGTGTTTGTGCGTGTGTTTAGAGCAGATGTATTGGAGGAGCTGTTTAATCTCACTCAACCCTACAGGGTTCTCCTGTCCTCTGACTAACCAGCTGCGCTGGTCCTGCTGTTGGGCCCGGTGGAGTGGAGGAGGGTCAGTTCTGGGCCGTGGAGCTTCCTCTCTGGTCTGGTAGGGGTAGTAGACTGGGCCCGGTCCGGTCTGGCTAAGCCAATGGAAGTGGTGATGCTCTGGTGGTGGGTGGGGCCAGTGGGTTGCGCTGGGTCTGGTGTGGCGTTGAGGGGGCCTGGGGCCCCTTGTCGGTGCAGTGGTCTGGTAGGGGTCTCTGGGTGGTCCTCTGTTCAGTGCGGCATGGGGTGTTTGTCCACCAAGTGCCACGTCCTTTAGAGACTTGGCAAACATCCCTACTGTCTGCTTCCTCAAGTGGGAGTGGTCATGCAGATGCTCTGGGGTGATTGTTGGGTGGTGAGCAACGTGTACGTTCGGGAATAGGGCCACACCCTCTGGTGATGTCAGCGTTGACGTTCTGAATGGTACCGGGATGAAAGTCTTTGCAGGGCAGCAGAGTGGAGATGGTGATGTGGGAGTTGGGGAACCACTCAGAGGCCCTTTCTGCTACTCTGTTGACCAGGCTGCCTACTCTCTCCTGCCAGGCTGGGACAGGATGTGGAGTGCATTCTGTGTTTTTGGGCACCATATTTTGGACACCTTGTGTTGGGGGAAGAATTTATCTTCTTGGATGAATTTCTATTTGAATCAATCAGGATGGACACCTTGTGTTGGGGGAAGAGTTTATCTTCTTGGATGAATTTCCCATTTGAGTCAATGAGGATGGCCACCTCAGTGGGTTTTACCAGAGTAGTGGGTTTACGGTCTGGGGCTGGGGTACACAGGGCCTGTGTACAAGGAGGGGTGTCTGTGGCTGGGGTACACAGGGCCTGTGTAGGGGTGTGTCAGGAGGGGCCAGAGAGCTTCTCTCTGTAGCAGGTGTCCCCATGTGAGCCTCCTTGTTGACTGGGGGTGGAGGTAAAGTGTTGTCGGTATGGGGGGGATTGTGGGTAAAGGTGGGTCAGTGGGGTTGTTAGGGGTGGTGAGGGGCTGCAGCTTCTCTCTGGGAGTCTCTACAGTCTGTTCTCTGTGCTGTAGCTTCTCTCTGGGAGCCTCTACAGTCTGTTCTCTGTGCTGCAGCTTCTCTCTGGGAGTCTCTACAGTCTGTTCTCTGTGCTGCAGCTTCTCTCTGGGAGTCTCTACAGTCTGTTTTCTGTGCTGCAGCTTCTCTCTGGGAGTCTCTACAGTCTGTTCTCTGTGCTGCAGCTTCTCTCTGGGAGTCTCTACAGTCTGTTCTCTGTGCTGCAGCTTCTCTCTGGGAGTCTCTACAGTCTGTTCTCTGTGCTGCAGCTTCTCTCTGGGAGTCTCTACAGTCTGTTCTCTGTGCTGCAGCTTTTCTCTAGGAGTCTCTACAGTCTGTTCTCTGTGCTGCAGCACCCTCTTGATGACAGCCAACTCCTTTACCATCTCCTGTGGTAAGGCTCTCTCCTCATGGTGGCCTTTACCTCCTCCAGAGCTGTGGTAAGGCTCTCTCCTCATGGTGACCTTTACCTCCTCCAGAGCTGTGGTAAGGTTCTCTCCTCATGGTGACCTTTACCTCCAGAGCTGTGGTAAGACTCTCTCCTCATGGTGACCTTTACCTCCTCCAGAGCTGTGGTAAGGTTCTCTCCTCATGGTGACCTTTACCTCCAGAGCTGTGGTAAGACTCTCTCCTCATGGTGGTCTTTACCTCCTCCAGAGCTGTGGTAAGACTCTCTCAGCTCAGAGTTCTTCAACTGCATCCTGTGGGGGGGGGGGGGGGGGGGGGGGGGGGCTGCTCAATAACCCACACCTCTAACAGAGCCAGTCTGTCTCTCAGCAGTCTGGAGGTGGTGTAGCTGGGGGGCTGCTCCTTCAGCTCAGTAACCCATACCTCTAACAGAGCCAGTCTGTCTCTCAGCAGTCTGGAGGTGGTGTAGCTGGGGGGCTGCTCCTTCAGCTCAGTAACCCATACCTATACTGGGGGGGGGGGGGGTCCTGCACCAAAGCCTCACAGCCTTGGACAATGACAGTGCCGTTCTGATACATGTTTACAATCAGAAACCTGTTTTCCTGGTCCTTATCGCTGTCCTCAAACATGTGTATTTGCCTTCCCTTGCAGAGGCCTTTCTTTGTGGTATAGATGAAATGCCTGGTTACAGCTGTATGCCAGGCAGTAGTGTGGTCTGTGTAAAAAAACAGTCCTGTTTTGTGAGCAGTCAGTAAACACAGTTTCTGGGTTCTCCCTCTGAATTCTGTGTATAAAATGAATTTTTCCTTTCTCTGATTTGATTTTTGCTGGAAATTCAAAAAAATGGGGGGAAAGTCTCTCGGTCTCTGCTGGCGCTGCCTCAGTGGCCATGTTGCTATGGTTACCACCAGTCAACAGTTGGCGCTAGACGGTAAGCTAGCTGACAGGTTTGAATTTGGCTACCATGATGAAGATTGGTTATTTTAACTCACTCTTTGTCAATCTTTTCTTCCTGTGTTGATCTTCAGTTGTACAATTTGATTACCTAAACACATTTTTTTGCTAATTTAATCGTGGCAATCTCACTCTTAACAACCAAAAAGTTATAACAAGTCAACAAGGATTTTGTCCTTTTCATCTTTGCAGATCTTCTCCAAGTCATTAAGGTTTCGAGGCTGACGTTTGGCAACTCAAACCTTGAGCTCCCTCCACAGATTTTCTATGGGATTACGGTCTGGAGGCTGGCTAGGCCACTCCAGGACCTTAATGTGCTTCTTCTTGAGCCACTCCTTTGTTGCCTTGGCCGTGTGTTTGGGGTCATTGTCATGCTGGAATACCCATCCACAACCCATTTTCAATGCTCTGGCTGAGGGATAGAGGTTTTCACCATAGAGGTTTTTGACGGTACATGGCCCCGTCCATCGTCCCTTTGATGCGGTGAAGTTGTTCTGTCCCCTTTGCAGAAAAACACCCCCAAAGCATAATGTTTCCACCTCCATGTTTGAAGGTGGGGATGGTGTTCTTGGGGTCATAGGCAGCATTCCTCCTCCAAACACGGGCGAGTTGAGTTGATGCCAAAGAGCTCCATTTTGGTCTCATCTGACCACAACACTTTCACCCAGTTGGCCAATGAATCATTCAGATGTTCATTGGCAAACTTCAGACGGGCATGTATATGTGCTTTCTTGAGCAGGGGGACCTTGCGGGTGCTGCAGGATTTCAGTCCTTCACTGCGTAGTGTGTTACCAATTGTTTTCTTGGTGACTATGGTCCCAGCTGCCTTGAGATCATTGACAAGATCCTCCTGTGTAGTTCTGGGCTGATTCCTCACCATTCTCATGATCATTGCAACTCCACGAGGTAAGATCTTGCATGGAGCCCCAGGCCGAGGGAGATTGACAGTTCTTTTGTGTGTCTTCCATTTGCGAATAATCGCACCAACTGTTGTCACCTCACCAAGCTGCTTGGCGATGGTTTTGTAGTCCATTCCAGCCTTGTGTAGGTCTACAATCTTGTCCCTGACATCCTTGGAGAGCTCTTTGGTCTTGGCCATGGTGGAGAGTTTGGAATCTGATTGATGGATTGCTTTTGTGAACAGGTGTCTTTTATACAGGTAACAAACTGAGATTAGGGGCACTCCCTTTAAGAGTGTGCTCCTAATCTCAGCTCGTTACCTGTATAAAAGACACCTGGGAGCCAGAAATCTTTCTGATTGAGAGGGGGTCAAATAATTATCTCCCTCATTAAAATGCAAATCAATTGATAACATTTTTGACATGCGTTTTTCTGGATTTTTGTTGTTGTTATTCTGTCTCTCACTGTTCAAATAAACCTACCATTAAAATTATAGACCGATCATATCTTTGTCAGTGGGTAAACGTACAAAATCAGCAGGGGATCAAATCATTTTTTTCCCTCACTATATATGGACATTATCATGTGATATATAAGAAGAGAGTAGAGAGAGCTACAACACGGTTTATCATCCACTGCAGTGGAGAAACAATGGGAAAGTAATTCTGCTTTGAAAGTTGATAAACCCCACTTTTGGGAAAAAGTCCCTTGAATATTTTGGTACCTACTGGATAACTCTTCTTTGTATACACCCATTCAGCATCGTTCACACCCTCTTAAGCTTTAGCACCACCCATCTCTTTAAGGATTCACATGTGAGGCCATGTGCTAAACAGAGGGAGTACGATAGTGTACTAAACAACCACAGATTTCAAGACCCTTGGTCTGGGACCGCAAGTTTGTGTTCTGGATTTCTGTTAAGTAGCAGTTAGCTGCTTGCCATCATGAAAACGGAGCAGGCTAACGCTAGCAGTGCTAGCCCACCAGTGTTTTTATCCACAGTTGGGCACAAACGCCTCAGGTGTGAGATGATTTCCACACAATCACAAGATGAAGATAAGGTGGAGCTGGAAAATGGACAGAGATTTGGCTATCGTAAATACACCACCATCAAGCAGATTAGGGATTAGGATTTGCTGGCTGTTAGCTCGGCTGAGAGAAAAGGATAACCTGCTTCCATTTTACTTATTTTTAATCAAGTTTTTATTATCTCAATTTAAAGGATTCATACAATCCATTTATTGACATACTTATTGACCCCCCCCCCCCCCCACCCACCCCACCCGACCCACCCAAAATATGCTTTACAGCCAAAGCTAGACAAGCATTTGTGTAAGTTTATCGATAGCCTAGCATAGCATTTTGTCCAGCTAGCAGCAGGTAACTTGGTCACGGAAATCAGAAAAGCAATCAAATTAAATTGTTTACCTTTGATGAGCTTCGGATGTTTTCACTCACGAGACTCCCAGTTTGATAACCAATGTACCTTTTTTCAAAAAATATTATTTTTGTAGGCAAAATAGCTCCGTTTGTTCTTCACGTTTGGCTGAGAAATCGCACGGAAATTGCAGTCACGAAAACTCCGAAAAATATTCAAAATTAGCTCCATAATATCTACAGAAACATGGCAAACGTTGTTTATAATCAATCCTCAAGGTGTTTTTCAAATATCTATTCGATAATATATCCACCGGGACAAGTTTTTCAGTAGGACCGATTGGAATAATGGCTACCTCTGTATTTTACGCGAGAATCACTCTGGGAGCATCAGGTGACCACTTGCACAATGTAGCCGCTTACGGTTATTCTTCAACATAAATGCGTAAAACTACGTCACAATGCTGTAGACACCTTCGGGAATACGGAGAAAGAGTAATCTGGTTGATAGCCCATTCACTGCTCAATAGGGACGCATTGGAACGCAGCGCTTTCAAAACATGAGGCACTTCCGGATTGGATTTTTCTCAGGCTTTCGCCTGCAACATCAGTTCTGTTATACTCACAGACAATATTTTTACAGTTTTGGAAACTTTAGAGTGTTTTCTATCCTAATCTGACAATTATATGCATATTCTAGCATCTGGTCCTAACAACATATCCCGTTTACTACGGGAACGTTATTTTTCCAAAAATGAAAATACTGCCCCCTAGTCACAAAAGGTTTTAAGAGTTCAGAAATGTCCACTGCTTTTGTCCGTGTGTCACCTTTGACCTTTGGATCCCGGGCGTGAAGAGCTCCAAAAGTACCATTTCCTTAAACGTGAGCAGCCATTGTTGCAATGGTAACTGACGAGGTGGAATCCATCTTTGTACAATACTTTTACTTTGCAGATGTGGTTCCTGCCAACCACACTGTCCGTTGGCGTTTTGACCAATCAGAGTCATCACAAAGTTACATCACTACTCTACCTGCAGTATTTTATCTACTTCATTGACTTTCTGCCGGAATTCAACCACCCCCCCGGGGGGCATTTCCTGTGGTGCAGAACTCACATAATTGGTGATGGACTAATAACCACGTGATGTCTTTTTTCTAGGTGTTAGGTTCTA
Organism: Oncorhynchus mykiss; assembly: GCF_013265735.2. Lineage (NCBI taxonomy): Eukaryota > Metazoa > Chordata > Actinopteri > Salmoniformes > Salmonidae > Oncorhynchus > Oncorhynchus mykiss. The sequence goes on from NW_023493711.1 coordinate 139,733, forward strand.
TGGCAAATGTTTTTTTATTCATTAATTGGGGATTGGGGATTTCCAGACGATCCTAAATATATTTTCTCCATACTGTCTCCCAATTTATTTGGTTTTCGTGCTGCTAGAATAAATTAACTTTAGATATTAGAAACAACTCCTTTTGAGTGTACAACTAGTTCTGTTACCCAGAGGACTCCATAGGCTGGCATGGATAGACTAGTTATGTTCCTCAGAGGACCCCATAGGCTGGCATGGATAGACTAGTTCTGTTACCCAGAGGACCCCGTAGGCTGGCATGGATAGACTAGTTCTGTTCCCCAGAGGACCCCATAGGCTGCATGGAAAGACTAGTTCTGTTACCTAGAGGACTCCATAGGCTGTATGGATAGACTAGTTCTGTCCCCCAGAGGACTCCATAGGCTGTATGGATAGACTAGTTATGTTCCTCAGAGGACCCCATAGGCTGGGAAAAGAAGAGAAGAAAAGAAGTGGCCATAGCAGACCAGATCTTTTTATGGCTTTTTGGATCTTTTGAAAGGTTTCTAAGAAGTTCTTCCTATCAGTAGTGTGAATAGAGGGGATATGGTGATGTCAGTAGTGTGAATAGAGGGGATATGGTGATGTCAGTAGTGTGAATAGAGGGGATATGGTGATGTCAGTAGTGTGAATAGAGGGGATATGGTGATGTTCTTCCTGTCAGTAGTGTGAATAGAGGGGATATGGTGATGTCAGTAGTGTGAATAGAGGGGATATGGTGATGTCAGTAGTGTGAATAGAGGGGATATGGTGATGTCAGTAGTGTGAACATAGGGGATATGGTGATGTCAGTAGTGTGAACAGAGGGGATATGGTGATGTGAGTAGTGTGAATAGAGGGGATATGGTGATGTTCTCCCTGCCAGTAGTGTGAATAGAGGGGATATGGTGATGTCAGTAGTGTGAATAGAGGGGATATGGTGATGTCAGTAGTGTGAATAGAGGGGATATGGTGATGTCAGTAGTGTGAATAGAGGGGATATGGTGATGTCAGTAGTGTGAATAGAGGGGATATGGTGATGTTCTCCCTGCCAGTAGTGTGAATAGAGGGGATATGGTGATGTCAGTAGTGTGAATAGAGGGGATATGGTGATGTCAGTAGTGTGAATAGAGGGGATATGGTGATGTTCTTCCTGTCAGTAGTGTGAATAGAGGGGATATGGTGATGTCAGTAGTGTGAATAGAGGGGATATGGTGATGTCAGTAGTGTGAATAGAGGGGATATGGTGATGTCAGTAGTGTGAACAGAGGGGATATGGTGATGTCAGTAGTGTGAACAGAGGGGATATGGTGATGTCAGTAGTGTGAACAGAGGGGATATGGTGATGTCAGTAGTGTGAATAGAGGGGATATGGTGATGTCAGTAGTGTGAATAGAGGGGATATGGTGATGTCAGTAGTGTGAACAGAGGGGATATGGTGATGTCAGTAGTGTGAATAGAGGGGATATGGTGATGTCAGTAGTGTGAATAGAGGGGATATGGTGATGTCAGTAGTGTGAATAGAGGGGATATGGTGATGTCAGTAGTGTGAACAGAGGGGATATGGTGATGTCAGTAGTGTGAATAGAGGGGATATGGTGATGTTCTCCCTATCAGTAGTGTGAATAGAGGGGATATGGTGATGTCAGTAGTGTGAATAGAGGGGATATGGTGATGTCAGTAGTGTGAATATAGGGGATATGGTGATGTTCTCCCTATCAGTAGTGTGAATAGAGGGGATATGGTGATGTCAGTAGTGTGAATAGAGGGGATATGGTGATGTCAGTAGTGTGAATAGAGGGGATATGGTGATGTTCTCCCTGTCAGTAGTGTGAACAGAGGGGATATGGTGATGTCAGTAGTGTGAATAGAGGGGATATGGTGATGTTCTTCCTATCAGTAGTGTGAATAGAGGGGATATGGTGATGTCAGTAGTGTGAATAGAGGGGATATGGTGATGTCAGTAGTGTGAACAGAGGGGATATGGTGATGTCAGTAGTGTGAATAGAGGGGATATGGTGATGTCAGTAGTGTGAATAGAGGGGATATGGTGATGTCAGTAGTGTGAATAGAGGGGATATGGTGATGTCAGTAGTGTGAACAGAGGGGATATGGTGATGTCAGTAGTGTGAATAGAGGGGATATGGTGATGTTCTCCCTATCAGTAGTGTGAATAGAGGGGATATGGTGATGTCAGTAGTGTGAATAGAGGGGATATGGTGATGTTCTCCCTGCCAGTAGTGTGAATAGAGGGGATATGGTGATGTCAGTAGTGTGAATAGAGGGGATATGGTGATGTCAGTAGTGTGAATAGAGGGGATATGGTGATGTTCTCCCTGTCAGTAGTGTGAATAGAGGGGATATGGTGATGTCAGTAGTGTGAATAGAGGGGATATGGTGATGTTCTCCCTGTCAGTAGTGTGAATAGAGGGGATATGGTGATGTTCTCCCTGCCAGTAGTGTGAATAGAGGGGATATGGTGATGTCAGTAGTGTGAATAGAGGGGATATGGTGATGTCAGTAGTGTGAATAGAGGGGATATGGTGATGTTCTCCCTGTCAGTAGTGTGAATAGAGGGGATATGGTGATGTCAGTAGTGTGAATAGAGGGGATATGGTGATGTCAGTAGTGTGAATAGAGGGGATATGGTGATGTCAGTAGTGTGAATAGAGGGGATATGGTGATGTTCTCCCTGTCAGTAGTGTGAATAGAGGGGATACGGTGATGTCAGTAGTGTGAATAGAGGGGATATGGTGATGTCAGTAGTGTGAATAGAGGGGATATGGTGATGTCAGTAGTGTGAATAGAGGGGATATGGTGATGTTCTCCCTGTCAGTAGTGTGAATAGAGGGGATATGGTGATGTTCTCCCTGCCAGTAGTGTGAATAGAGGGGATATGGTGATGTCAGTAGTGTGAATAGAGGGGATATGGTGATGTTCTCCCTGCCAGTAGTGTGAATAGAGGGGATATGGTGATGTTCTCCCTGTCAGTAGTGTGAATAGAGGGGATATGGTGATGTTCTCCCTGCCAGTAGTGTGAATAGAGGGGATATGGTGATGTCAGTAGTGTGAATAGAGGGGATATGGTGATGTTCTCCCTGTCAGTAGTGTGAATAGAGGGGATATGGTGATGTCAGTAGTGTGAATAGAGGGGATATGGTGATGTCAGTAGTGTGAATAGAGGGGATATGGTGATGTTCTCCCTGCCAGTAGTGTGAATAGAGGGGATATGGTGATGTTCTTCCTGCCAGTAGTGTGAATAGAGGGGATATGGTGATGTCAGTAGTGTGAATAGAGGGGATATGGTGATGTTCTTCCTGTCAGTAGTGTGAATAGAGGGGATATGGTGATGTCAGTAGTGTGAACAGAGGGGATATGGTGATGTCAGTAGTGTGAATAGAGGGGATATGGTGATGTCAGTAGTGTGAATAGAGGGGATATGGTGATGTTCTCCCTGTCAGTAGTGTGAATAGAGGGGATATGGTGATGTCAGTAGTGTGAATAGAGGGGATATGGTGATGTCAGTAGTGTGAATAGAGGGGATATGGTGATGTTCTTCCTGTCAGTAGTGTGAATAGAGGGGATATGGTGATGTCAGTAGTGTGAATAGAGGGGATATGGTGATGTCAGTAGTGTGAATAGAGGGGATATGGTGATGTCAGTAGTGTGAATAGAGGGGATATGGTGATGTCAGTAGTGTGAATAGAGGGGATATGGTGATGTCAGTAGTGTGAATAGGGGGATATGGTGATGTCAGTAGTGTGAATAGAGGGGATATGGTGATGTCAGTAGTGTGAATAGAGGGGATATGGTGATGTCAGTAGTGTGAACAGAGGGGATATGGTGATGTCAGTAGTGTGAATAGAGGGGATATGGTGATGTTCTCCCTGTCAGTAGTGTGAATAGAGGGGATATGGTGATGTCAGTAGTGTGAATAGAGGGGATATGGTGATGTCAGTAGTGTGAATAGAGGGGATATGGTGATGTCAGTAGTGTGAACAGAGGGGATATGGTGAAGTGAGTAGTGTGAATAGAGGGGATATGGTGATGTTCTCCCTGTCAGTAGTGTGAATAGAGGGGATATGGTGATGTCAGTAGTGTGAATAGAGGGGATATGGTGATGTCAGTAGTGTGAATAGAGGGGATATGGTGATGTTCTCCCTGCCAGTAGTGTGAATAGAGGGGATATGGTGATGTCAGTAGTGTGAATAGAGGGGATATGGTGATGTCAGTAGTGTGAATAGAGGGGATATGGTGATGTCAGTAGTGTGAATAGAGGGGATATGGTGATGTCAGTAGTGTGAATAGAGGGGATATGGTGATGTTCTCCCTGCCAGTAGTGTGAATAGAGGGGATATGGTGATGTTCTCCCTGTCAGTAGTGTGAATAGAGGGGATATGGTGATGTCAGTAGTGTGAACAGAGGGGATATGGTGATGTCAGTAGTGTGAATAGAGGGGATATGGTGATGTCAGTAGTGTGAATAGAGGGGATATGGTGATGTTCTCCCTGTCAGTAGTGTGAATAGAGGGGATATGGTGATGTCAGTAGTGTGAATAGAGGGGATATGGTGATGTCAGTAGTGTGAACAGAGGGGATATGGTGATGTCAGTAGTGTGAATAGAGGGGATATGGTGATGTTCTCCCTGTCAGTAGTGTGAATAGAGGGGATATGGTGATGTCAGTAGTGTGAATAGAGGGGATATGGTGATGTCAGTAGTGTGAATAGAGGGGATATGGTGATGTCAGTAGTGTGAACAGAGGGGATATGGTGATGTGAGTAGTGTGAATAGAGGGGATATGGTGATGTTCTTCCTGTCAGTAGTGTGAATAGAGGGGATATGGTGATGTCAGTAGTGTGAACAGAGGGGATATGGTGATGTCAGTAGTGTGAATAGAGGGGATATGGTGATGTCAGTAGTGTGAATAGAGGGGATATGGTGATGCCAGTAGTGTGAATAGAGGGGATATGGTGATGTTCTTCCTGTCAGTAGTGTGAATAGTGGGGATATGGTGATGTCAGTAGTGTGAATAGAGGGGATATGGTGATGTCAGTAGTGTGAATAGAGGGGATATGGTGATGTTCTCCCTGTCAGTAGTGTGAATAGAGGGGATATGGTGATGTCAGTAGTGTGAACAGAGGGGATATGGTGATGTCAGTAGTGTGAATAGGGGGATATGGTGATGTTCTCCCTGCCAGTAGTGTGAATAGAGGGGATATGGTGATGTTCTCCCTGTCAGTAGTGTGAATAGAGGGGATATGGTGATGTCA
>NW_023493711.1:150000-195000 GCF_013265735.2 Oncorhynchus mykiss
TTGGTATTATTGTGTGTAGCTACGTTTGCTCGCAAGCTAGCGAGAGCCGGCTAGCCCATAGAGAGAGCATTTAATTGTGGGTTTTGCAGTCGACAGCAACATATTTCATATGACCCATCGTTCCATTTATTTTTTTTGGAGGGGGGGCTGTTTTGCATGTTATTTTATCATTGATACGTGTTACATATCATTTGCAAACAATGTAAAAAATAAAAAATAAAACCAAAATCATTGAGTTAATAAAGCCACATACAAACATGGTTTCTTCTTTGTTTTCTTGAGTAAGGCAGCTCCAAAATGCAGGTGTTTCAGCCCAGCTCAGTGCTTTCTGTGGTGGTGGGGCAGCCAGCGGAAAACACGTACGGGTTGGTCATTTTCTCTAGTTGCGCCATGATTGGCTAAGTGTTCTGTCACTCATGGGGACACTACGTCATCCCCAAATCTAAGGGTAGAGCTAGACAATTCTAGCCCCTTGGGTGCTGCCGTAGACTTACATTAGAAGTGCCCATCCAAGAACACTTAAAGGTCTTGCTCACATCGGCGGCGTCACAACGTCGCGTGAAACAGCTGATGCATGTTTCAGTGTTATTTGACTTTAAGCAAGCATAGAAGTTATTTATCTCGTCTGGTAGCCTCGTGTCACTGGGCAGCTCTCGGCTGTGCATCCCTCTGTAGTCTTTAATAGTTTTCAAGCCCTGCCACATCCGACGAGCGTCAGAGACGGTGTAGTACGATTTGATCTTAGTCCTGTATTGACGCTTTGGCTGTTTCATGGTTCATCGGAGGGCATAGCAGGATCTCTTATAAGCTTCCATGTTAGAGTCCTGCTCCTTGAAAGCGGCTGCTCTACCCTTTACCTCAGTGAGAATGTTGCCTGTAATCCATGGCTTCTGGTTGTGTTATGTACGTACAGTCACTGTGGGGACGATGTCCTCGATGCACTTATTGATAAAGCCAGTGACTGATGTGGTCTATTCCTCAATGTCATCGGAAGAATCCCGGAACATGTTCTAGTCTGTGTTTGGGGTAAAGGTGGTCCAGAGCTTTTTTCCCCTCTGGTTGCACATTTAACATGTTGATAGAGATCTGGTAGAACTGATTTAAGTTTCCCTGCATTAAAGTCTCCGGCCACTAGGAGCGCCACCTCTGGATGAGCATTTTCCTGTTTGCTTATGGTGGAATAGAGCTCATTGACTGTGGTTTTAGTGTCAGCATCGGTCTGTGTTGGTATGCTGACAGCTACGAAAAACACAGATGAAAACTCTCTAGGTAGACAGTGTGGTCTACAGCTTATCATGAGATACTCTACCTCTGGTGAGAAAAACCTAGACTTCCTTAGATGTCACCAGCTGTTGTTTACATAAATGCATAGGCCCCCGCCCCGTGTCGTACCGGAGGCTGCTGTCCTGCTGATAGAGTGTATAACCTGCCAGCTGTATGTTCTTAATGTCGTCGTTCAGCCACGACTCGATGAAACATAAGATATTCGTTTTTAATGTCCCGTTGGTACGATAAACGTGCTTTCAGTTCATCCCATTTACTTTCCGGCAACAGCAAGGGCAGATTAGCCACTCGCCGCCTGATCCTCACAAGGCACCCCAATCTCTTTCTGTGAAATCTCTGTTTCCTTGTCCAGCGAATCACGTGGATCTGGGCCTGGTCGGGTGTCTGTAGTAGTATATCCCTCCCGTCTGACTCATTGAGGATCTGGACCTGGTCAGGTGTCTGTAGTAGTATATATCTCCCGTCTGACTCATTGAGGATCTGGGCCTGGTCGGGGGTCTGTAGTAGTATATCCCTCCCGTCTGACTCATTGAGGATCTGGGCCTGGTCGGGTGTCTGTATTATATCCCTCCTGTCTGACTCATTGAGGATCTGGGCCTGGTCAGATCTGGTCTGGTGTCTGTAGTAGTATATCCCTCCTGTCTGACTCATTGAGGATCTGGGCCTGGTCGGGTGTCTGTACTATATCCCTCCTGTCTGACTCATTGAGGATCTGGGCCTGGTCAGATCTGGTCGGGTGTCTGTAGTAGTATATCCCTCCCGTCTGACTCATTGAGGATCTGGGCCTGGTCGGGTGTCTGTAGTAGTATATCCCTCCCATCCCATCATTCCCCTCCGACGCCATGGCAATTCTCCATCAAATCACTAGACAACTGTGTTGAAGCACTGAGAAACATTAACAAGAAGAAGAAGCATTAAGTCTTCTCATTTGAAATGCATGACAGCGCTGTTCACAAGTCAAACCTAATATACCGAGAACTAAAACACTGAATATAAAACGTTCTCAAATTCTCAAGTTAACAGGAGAACATCTAAAGATTAATAGAGTTTAAAGGCTTGTCAAATTAATTACGCTTTTTAATCTTCGCTGTAGGAAAGGTGAGGATAAGAAAGGGAGGCAACCAAACAATTAAAGTGCATCCTAAATCGCACACTATTCCCTACTTTTGGTATCCTAAATCACACCCTATTCCCTACTTCTGGTATCCTAAATCGCACTATATTCCCTACTTCTGGCATGCTAAATCGCACCCTATTCCCTACTTCTGTCATCCCAAATGGCACCCTATTCCCAAGTTCTGGTCAACAGTAGTGCACCATATAGGGAACAGGGTAACATTTGGGACACCCCCTTAACGACTGAGGTAAGGAGGGCATATAGCAGATCAAACCAGCCTTGTTTTCAGGGTCTGTCTGCCTGTCTGGGGAGGAATTGAATGAGAAACGCTCTGTTTCACCTTTTACCAACAAATGAAGACTATCATCACTGTGGATACCAGGGGTAGTTTACAACCCAATGAAACCTAACCGAGGGTAGCAGGGGTAGTTTACAACCCAATGAAACCTAACCGAGGGTAGCAGGGGTAGTTTACAACCCAATGAAACCTAACCGAGGGTAGCAGGGGTAGTTTACAACCCAATGAAACCTAACCGAGGGTAGCAGGGGTAGTTTACAACCCAATGAAACCTAACCGAGGGTAGCAGGGGTAGTTTACAACCCAATGAAACCTAACCGAGGGTAGCAGGGGTAGTTTGCAACCCAATGATACCTAACCGAGGGTAGCAGGGGTAGTTTACAACCCAATTAAACCTAACTGAGGGTAGCAGGGGTAGTTTACAACCCAATGAAACCTAACCGAGGGTAGCAGGGGTAGTTTACAACCCAATGAAACCTAACCGAGGTTAGCAGGGGTAGTTTACAACCCAATGAAACCTAACCGAGGGTAGCAGGGGTAGTTTGCAACCCAATGAAACCTAACCGAGGGTAGCAGGGGTAGTTTACAACCCAATTAAACCTAACTGAGGGTAGCAGGGGTAGTTTACAACCCAATGAAACCTAACCGAGGGTAGCAGGGGTAGTTTACAACCCAATGAAACCTAACCGAGGGTAGCAGAGGTAGTTTACAACCCAATGAAACCTAACCGAGGGTAGCAGGGGTGGTTAACAACCCAATGAAACCTAACCGAGGGTAGCAGGGGTAGTTTACAACCCAATGAAACCTAACCGAGGGTAGCAGGGGTAGTTTACAACCCAATGAAACCTAACCGAGGGTAGCAGGGGTAGTTTACAACCCAATGAAACCTAACCGAGGGTAGCGGGGGTAGTTTACAACCCAATGAAACCTAACTGAGGGTAGCAGGGGTAGTTTACAACCCAATGAAACCTAACCGAGGGTAGCAGGGGTAGTTTACAACCCAATGAAACCTAACCGAGGGTAGCAGGGCTAGTTTACAACCCAATGAAACCAAACCGAGGGTAGCAGGGGTAGTTTACAACCCAATGAAACCTAACCGAGGGTAGCAGGGCTAGTTTACAACCCAATGAAACCTAACCGAGGGTAGCAGGGGTAGATAACAACCCAATGAAACCTAACCGAGGGTAGCAGGGTTAATTTACAACCCAATGAAACCTAAACAAGGGTAGCAGGGGTAGTTAACAACCCAATGAAACCTAAACAAGGGTAGCAGGGGTAGTTAATAACAACCCAATGAAACCTAACCGAGGGTAGCAGGGGTAGTTAACAACCCAATGAAACCTAAACAAGGGTAGGAGGGGTAGTTAATAACAACCCAATGAAACCTAAACGAGGGTAGCGGGGGTAGTTAACAACCCAATGAATCCTAAACAAGGGTAGCAGGGGTAGTTAATAACAACCCAATGAAACCTAACCGAGGGTAGCGGGGGTAGTTTACAACCCAATGAAACCTAACTGAGGGTAGCAGGGCTAGTTTACAACCCAATGAAACCTAACCGAGGGTAGCAGGGGTAGTTTACAACAACCCTCTCTCTACCCTCTTCTCCCCCCTCCCCTCTTCTCTCTACCCCCTTCTCCCCTCTTCTCCCCCCTCCCACCCTCTACTCCCCTTCTCCCTCTCTGCCCACCCCTGCCCCAGATGCAACCAGGCTGTAGTAACGGAACACACACACAGCGACTCAGCTTTCTTAAAACGCTGTAACTGACCTTCTCTAGGACAGGATGTGAACGGGAGCTGGGCCCCTCAGGCCTCTCTCTCAGATCACTGCTGTCAGCAACACTTCCCACTGCTCAGACACACACACACACACACACACACACACACACACACACACACACACACACACACACACACACACACACACACACACACACACACACACACACACACACACACACACACACACACACACACACTGCTGTCAGCAACACTTTCTACTCCTCAAGACGGACACCCTCTCTCTCTCTCTCTCCCACGTCGTGTGGTCATTGGCACAGTCCTACTTCAGAACTCAAATGCTTAATTCCTCTGGGAATGTATTGGCAGGGAGACACACAGAGAGAGAGAGAGAGAGGGAGGGAGGAAAGGAGCGGTCTCCTCCTGGTCTCCTTCCCACCCCAGTCTCCTCTCGGTCTCCCCTCCACCCCAGTCCCCTCCCGGTCTCCTCCCCACCCCAGTCTCCTCCCGGTCTCCCCTCCACCCCAGTCCCCTCCCCTCTCCTCCCAGCTCACCTCCTTCTCTCTCATTTCCAAGAGTAAAGTTACGATCTAAAGTCATTACAGCAGAAAAACTTTAGCCAAAATGTCCAAATGAGTCTGTAATCACATATCCCCACCTCCTAATTGATAATGACTTCAACATTAATTTGGCACTACTATCTGTTATTTTTAAGATACCATTTATCTTGGGGGTTTTAATGGATTTAATTGAGTTGAACATGTTAATGTAATCATGTTGGAGAGAAGATGACTTAAATTTGTATTTTATTTTAATCATCAACATTTAATTAACCCAGAGAGATGGTAGACCTCATGTCACAGAACATACATCCACATAATAACATAATGTCTACGGCCCAAATGGCACCCTATTCTCTATATAGTGCACTACTTTAGACCAGAGCCCTATTCCCTATATAGTGCACTACTTTAGACCAGAGCCCTATTCCCTATAAAGTACACTACTATAGACCAGAGCCCTATTCCCTATATAGTGCACTACTATAGACCAGAACCCTATTCCCTATAAAGTACACTACTATAGACCAGAACCCTATTCCCTATATAGTGCACTACTATAGACCAGAGCCCTATTCCCTATTTAGTGCACTACTATAGACCAGAGCCCTATTCCCTATATAGTGCACTACTATAGACCAGAGCCCTATTCCCTATATAGTGCACTACTTTACACCAGAGCCCTATTCCCTATAAAGTACACTACTATAGACCAGAACCCTATATAGTGCACTACTATAGACCAGAGCCCTATTCCCTATATAGTGCACTACTATAGACCAGAGCCCTATTCCCTATATAGTGCACTACTATAGACCAGAGCCCTATTCCCTATATAGTGCACTACTATAGACCAGAGCCCTATTCCCTATATAGTGCACTACTATAGACCAGAGCCCTATTCCCTATATAGTGCACTACTATAGACCAGAGCCCTATTCCCTATATAGTGCACTACTACAGACCAGAGCCCTATTCCCTATATAGTGCACTACTTTAGACCAGAGCCCTATTCCCTATATAGTGCACTACTTTAGACCAGAGCCCTATTCCCTATAAAGTACACTACTATAGACCAGAACCCTATTCCCTATATAGTGCACTACTATAGACCAGAGCCCTATTCCCTATATAGTGCACTACTATTGACCAGAGCCCTATTCCTTATATAGTGCACTACTATAGACCAGTACCCTATTCCCTATATAGTGCACTACTATTGACCAGAGCCCTATTCCTTATATAGTGCACTACTATAGACCAGTACCCTATTCCCTATATAGTGCACTTCTATAGACCAGAACCCTATTCCCTATATAGTGCACTACTAAAGACCAGATCCCTATTCCCTATATAGTGCACTACTTTAGTCCAGAGCCCTATTCCCTGTATAGTGCACTAAATTAGACCAGAGCCCTATTCCCTATATAGTGCACTACTTCAGACCAGAACCCTATTCCCTATATAGTGCACTTGTATAGACCAGAGCCCTATTCCCTATATAGTGCACTACTAAAGACCAGATCCCTATTCCCTATATAGTGCACTACATTAGACTAAAGCCCTATTCCCTATATAGTGCACTACTATAGACCAGAGCCCTATTCCCTATATAGTGCACTACTATTGACCAGAGCCCTATTCCCCATATAGTGCACTACTATTGACCAGAGCCCTATTCCCTATATAGTGCACTACTATAGACCAGAACCCTATTCCCTATATAGTGCACTACTATAGACCAGAGCCCTATTCCCTATATAGTGCACTACTATAGACCAGTACCCTATTCCCTATATAGTGCACTACTATAGACCAGAGCCCTATTCCCTATATAGTGCATGACTTTAGACCAGAGCCCTATTCCCTATATAATGCACAACTATTGACCAGAGCCCTATTCCCTATATAGTGCACTACTATAGACCAGTACCCTATTCCCTATATAGTGCACTACTATAGACCAGAACCCTATTCCCTATATAGTGCACTACTTTAGTCCAGAGCCCTATTCCCTATATAGTGCACTACTATAGACCAGGGCCCTATTCCCTATATAGTGCACTACATTAGACCAAAGCCCTATTCCTTATATAGTGCACTACTATTGACCAGAGCCCTATTCCCTATATAGTGCACTACTATAGACCAGTACCCTATTCCCTATATAGTGCACTACTATTGACCAGAGCCCTATTCCCTATATAGTGCACTACTATAGACCAGTACCCTATTCCCTATATAGTGCACTACTATTGACCAGAGCCCTATTCCCTATATAGTGCACTACTATAGACCAGAGCCCTATTCCCTATATAGTGCACTACTATAGACCAGAGCCCTATTCCCTATATAGTGCACTACTATTGACCAGAGCCATTTTCCCTATATAGTGCACTACTATAGACCAGAACCCTATTCCCTATATAGTGCACTACTATAGACCAGAGCCCTATTCCCTATATGGTGCACTACTATAGACCAGAGCCCTATTCCCTATATAGTGCACTACTATAGACCAGAGCCCTATTCCCTATATAGTGCACTACTTTAGACTAGACCAGAGCCCTATATAGTGCACGACTTTAGACCAGAGCCCTATTCCCTATATAGTGCACTACTTTAGACTAGACCAGAGCCCTATATAGTGCACGACTTTAGACCAGAGCCCTATAGTGAGTAATGACACTTAACTTCTAATGTGTTTTAAACATGATTATTTAATGCAAAATCTGTTATAAAACATGCATAAAATGCTTATTAATGATACATGACATTCGATTTATAAAAAAAAAAAATTGTGTCGTGTTTTGTTCAGGAATACAGTTATTGTTCGTTCCCTCAGATCTTGGCCTTCTGTGAGTACCAACAGTACCTTTTACATTGGAACCTCTGTCTAACTAACGTTAAAATAACTACATTAACACCATCTAAGATCCTAAAACATGTTTAGCGCAGGCATGAAGACGATCTCATGCAATGTTCACATCACAATCAAACCACAAACCAGGGGTTTGAAAAAGAGACCTTTCAGACTGTACCGTGGTCTCTCTTTCTCTCTCCATGCTAATCCATGGAAGAGTGATGAGATTGAGAGAGAGACAGGGAGAGAGAGGGGGGAGAGAGACAGCGTGAGAAAGGGGGAGAAAGAGACAGAGAGAGAGACAGGGAGAGAGAGAGACAGGGAGAGAGAGAGAGACAGGGAGAGAGACAGGGAGAGAGAGAGAGAGAGAGAGAGAGGGAGAGAGAGAGAGAGAGAGAGAAAGATAGAGAGAGAGAGAGAGACAGTGAGATCGAGAGAAAGAGAGAGAGGGAGAGAGAGAGAGAGAGAGAGAGAGAGGGGAGAGAGAGAGAGAGAGGGAGGAAAACACCCCAACAGTCTTGGCCTCCCTTTCTTCTCCCGCCTTCCTGCCAAGACCTCAGAACACCTCTCCTGTCCTCCCCCATCTTCTCCTCTCCTCTCCTGTCCTCCCCCATCTTCTCCTCTCCTCTCCTGTCCTCCCCCATCTTCTCCTCTCCTCTCCTGTCCTCCCCCATCTTCTCCTCTCCTCTCCTGTCCTCCCCCATCTTCTCCTCTCCTCTCCTGTCCTCCCCCATCTTCTCCTCTCCTCTCCTGTCCTCCCCCATCTTCTCCTCTCCTCTCCTGTCCTCCCCCATCTTCTCCTCTCCTCTCCTGTCCTCCCCCATCTTCTCCTCTCCTCTCCTGTCCTCCCCCATCTTCTCCTCTCCTCTCTCCTTCCAATTATCTCCTCTTCCATAACCACATCTCTCTCCTGTCTGGACAAAGACAGAGATAATTTCATATCCTACTGTATGTTTCAGTAAAATAATAAAATAATAATTTTATGATTACTGCCTTCTCTACCTAATGATAATAATCAGACATTAACGACTTATAGAGCTAAAATACCCTTCATTAGCCTAAAGTAAATACGTGGTGAATGATTGGCTCTGTCACAAATGGCACCCTACTCCCTATAAATATATATATATAGTGCACAATGTTTGACCTCATTTACAGGACCACAAAGGCTCAAAGTAGTGCTCTATATATAGAGAAGAGGATACCATTTGGGAAGTAGCCGTACAGTGGAAGCTAAGGACATTATGGATCTGCATTAGCAGGATAAAACAGAGAAAGATTATGACATTATGGATCTGCATTAGCAGGATAAAACAGAGAAAGATTATGACATTATGGATCTGCATTAGCAGGATAAAACAGAGAAAGATTATGACATTATGGATCTGCATTAGCAGGATAAAACCGAGAAAGATTATGACATTATGGATCTGCATTAGCAGGATAAAACAGAGAAAGATTATGACATTATGGATCTGCATTATCATGATAAAACAGAGAAAGATAAGGACATTATGGATCTGCATTAGCAGGATAAAACAGAGAAAGATTATGACATTATGGATCTGCATTAGCAGGATAAAACTGAGAAAGATTAGGACATTATGGATCTGCATTATCATGATAAAACAGAGAAAGATAAGGACATTATGGATCTGCATTATCATGATAAAACAGAGAAAGATAAGGACATTATGGATCTGCATTAGCAGGATAAAACTGAGAAAGATTAGGACATTATGGATCTGCATTATCATGATAAAACAGAGAAAGATAAGGACATTATGGATCTGCATTATCATGATAAAACAGAGAAAGATAAGGACATTATGGATCTGCATTATCATGATAAAACAGAGAAAGATTATGACATTATGGATCTGCATTATCATGATAAAACAGAGAAAGATAAGGACATTATGGATCTGCATTATCATGATAAAACAGAGAAAGATAAGGACATTATGGATCTGCATTATCATGATAAAACAGAGAAAGATAAGGACATTATGGATCTGCATTATCATGATAAAACAGAGAAAGATTATGACATTATGGATTTGCATTATCAGGATAAAAAAGAGAAAGATAAGGACATTATGAATCTGCATTATCAGGTTAAAACAACGCAATATAAAAGCTGATACAACATGTAGTGTAGTGGTTGGAATTCCCAGAATGCTCGCTGCTCCTTCCTGTGTGTGTGTGTGTGTGTGTACGGAATGTTCTGAGGTACAGATTAATTTGATCATCTACCGTCCACACAGTAATTAAAACACTGCCACTATAGTGTATAAAACACGTGGTTGTTCAACAGCTAGCCATAGTGGTCACAACCCTGTCTGATTGGCTGTTGCAGAAAGTTAGACAGACAGATACTGTAGTTATAGTTACTGGACCAGACCAAGGGCCTGTATCAATCAAAACACTCACACCGCTGATCTACGATCAGTTTAGCCTTTTTGATCCAAATGATTGAGACTACATGAAAGGGGGGGGGGGGGGGGGGGGGGGGGGGGGGGGTGGGACCCGATCCTAGGTCAGAACTCCATACAGCCACTGATCCCAGTCGGGCTCTACACAGCAGCAGTCATGGGGTTCTTCTGGCGTGGATCATTGTGACGGGCCGGTCCCTCCCCAACGTAGGCGAACCTCTCTGGGCTGGCCTGGCGATACCCTCCTCCTCCTCCTCCTCCCCCACGGTTCATGGTGTCATAACGGGGGGCTCGGAGGGGCAGAGTGGGGGACGGGGGGACGTCCTGGCGTAGAGGAGGAGGGTGGTAGTACCCTGAGTCGGCCTGGCGGGGGTCACCCCTGGGGGGATAGTTGGGGTTCTCTCTGGGGGGGTAGTTGGAGTCAACCCTTGTTGGGTAGTTGGGGTCAACCCTAGGGGGGTAGTTGGGGTCAACCCTGGGGGGGTAGTTGGGGTCTACTCTGGGGGGGTAGTTGGGATTGGGGTAGGATGGTTGGGGGCCAGGGTAGTGACCAACCCAGCCTGTCTGCTGTATTGGGTACCCCTCAGAAGGATCCATCGGGCCACGCCTGAAAGAAAACACAAAAGAAGACGATGATGATGAAGAACACGAAGCAGAAGTCTACAACAAAACATATTTAAAACAAGAAGAAGAACAGCAGCATGGTCAGGACAGTAGGATGGTCAGGACAGTAGGATGGTCAGGACAGTAGGATGGTCAGGACAGTAGGATGGTCAGGATAGTAGGATGGTCAGGACAGTAGGATGGTTAGGAGAGTATAGCATGACCAGGACAGAAGGCTGGTCAGGACAGTAGGATGGTCAGGACAGTAGGATGGTCAGGACAGTAGGATGGTTAGGAGAGTATAGCATGACCAGGACAGAAGGCTGGTCAGGACAGTAGGATGGTCAGGACAGTAGGATGGTCAGGACAGTAGGATGGTCAGGACAGTAGGATGGCCAGGACAGAAGGCTGGTCAGGACAGTAGGATGGTCAGGACAGTAGGATGGTCAGGACAGTAGGATGGTTAGGACAGTAGCATGGTCAGGATAGTAGGATGGTCAGGATAGTAGGATGGTTAGGACAGTAGGATGGTCAGGACAGTAGGATGGTCAGGATAGTAGGATGGTTAGGACAGTAGCATGGTCAGGACAGTAGGATGGTCAGGATAGTAGGATGGTTAGGACAGTAGCATGGTCAGGATAGTAGGATGGTTAGGACAGTAGGATGGTCAGGACAGTAGGATGGTCAGGACAGTAGGATGGTCAGGACAGTAGCATGGTCAGGACAGTAGGATGGTCAGGATAGTAGGATGGTTAGGACAGTAGGATGGTCAGGACAGTAGCATGGTCAGGATAGTAGGATGGTTAGGACAGTAGCATGGTCAGGATAGTAGGATGGTTAGGACAGTAGGATGGTCAGGACAGTAGGATGGTCAGGACAGTAGGATGGTCAGGACAGTAGCATGGTCAGGACAGTAGGATGGTCAGGACAGTAGGATGGTTAGGACAGTAGGATGGTCAGGACAGTAGCATGGTCAAGACAGTAGGATGGTCAGGACAGTAGGCTGGTCAGGACAGTAGGATGGTCAGGACAGTAGGATGGTCAGGACAGTAGCATGGTCAGGACAGTAAGATGGTCAGGACAGTAGCATGGTCAGGACAGTAGGATGGTCAGGACAGTAGGATGGTCAGGACAGTAGCATGGTCAGGACAGTAGCATGGTCAGGACAGTAGGATGGTCAGGACAGTAGGATGGTCAGGATAGTAGGATGGTCAGGACAGTAGGATGGTCAGGACAGTAGGATGGTCATTACAGCAGCATGGTCAGGACAGTAGGATGGTCAGGATAGTAGGCTGGTCAGGACAGTAGGATGGTCATTACAGCAGCATGGTCAGGACAGTAGGATGGTCAGGATAGTAGGCTGGTCAGGACAGTAGGATGGTCAGGACAGTAGGATGTTTAGGACAGTAGGATGGTCAGGACAGTAGGATGGTCAGGACAGTAGGATGGTCACAGATCAGCTTCCCCTACAGAACTATGATCAGCTTCCCCTTCCCCTTCAGATCTAGGATCAGCTTCCCCTTCCCCTACAGATCTAGGATCAGCTTCCCCTACAGATGATATTCCCCTCCCCAAACCCACTATCCTGTCATTGTATAGGGCCATGCTCTACAAGCTGAGCTACAGAACAACCCTTTAAACATTAGTTAATGCTAAACTGACTGAAGACCAGCATCTAGGAGCAACTTCACCCTACTTCTTGATTCAGACTAACTAGAAATCTGACGCAAGTGCACTGCTGTAGTGCCGTCAGTAGGTCCTGCCAACTTGGCCACTAATAGGTCGTCAGTGGGTCGTCAGTGGGTCGTCAGTGGTTCATCAGTGGGTCGTCAGTGGGCCGTCAGTGGGTCGTCAGTGGTTCATCAGTGGGTCGTCAGTGGGTTGTCAGTGGGCCGTCAGTGGGTCGACAGTGGGTCGTCAGTGGTTCATCAGTGGGTCGTCAGTGGGTTGTCAGTGGGCCGTCAGTGGGTCGTCAGTGGGTCGTCAGTGGTTTGTCAGTGGGTCGTCAGTGGGTCGACAGTGGGTCGTCAGTGGTTCATCAGTGGGTCGTCAGTGGGTTGTCAGTGGGCCGTCAGTGGGTCGACAGTGGGTCGTCAGTGGTTCATCAGTGGGTCGTCAGTGGGTTGTCAGTGGGCCGTCAGTGGGTCGTCAGTGGGTCGTCAGTGGGTCGTCAGTGGGTCGTCAGTGGGTCGACAGTGGTTCATAAGTGGGTCGTCAGTGGGTTGTCTGTGGGCCGTCAGTGGGTCGACAGTGGTTCATCAGTGGTTCGACCGTGGGCCGACAGTGGGCTGTCAGTGGGCCGACAGTGGGTCGTCAGTGGGTCCAAAGTGGTTCATCAGTGGGCCGTCAGTGGGTCGACAGTGGTTCATCAGTGGTTCGACAGTGGGCCGACAGTGGGCTGTCAGTGGGCTGACAGTGGGTCGTCAGTGGGTCGACAGTGGTTCATCAGTGGGTCGTCAGTGGTCCATCGAGAGACGGAACTACAGTTGAAGTCGGAAGTTTACATACACTTAGGTTGGAGTCATTAAAACTAGTTTTTCATCCACTCCACACATTTCTTATTAACAAACTATAGTTTTGGCAAGTCGGTTAGGACATCTACTTTGTGCAGTAATTTTTTCCAACTATTGTTTATAGACAGATTATTTCACTTATAATTCACTGTATCACAATTCCAGTGGGTCAGAAGTTTACATACAAGTTGACTGTGACTTTAAACAGCTTGGAAAATTCCAGAAAATGATGTCATGGCTTTAGAAGTTTCTGATATGCTAATTGACATCATTTGAGTCAATTGGAGGTCTACCTGTGGATGTATTTCAAGGCCTACCTTCAAACTCAGTGCCTCTTTGCTTGACATCATGGGAAAATCAAAATAAATCAGCCAAGACATCAGAAATTGTTTTTAGACCTCCAAAAGTCTTGTTCATCCTCGGGAGCAATTTCCAAACGCCTGAAGGTACCATGTTCATCTGTATAAACAATAGTACACAAGTAGAAACACCATGGGACCGAGCAGCCGTCATACCGCTCAGGAAGGAGACGCATTCTGTCTCCTAGAGACGAACGTACTTTGGTGCGAAAAGTGCAAATCAATCCCAGAACAACAGCAAAGGACCTTGTTAAGATGCTCTTCTCCAGATCCCTCATACTGACTGACTGACTGCTCTTCTCCTGATCCCTCATACTGACTGACTGACTGACTGCTGCTCTTCTCCTGATCCCTCATATTGACTGACTGCTGCTCTTCTCCTGATCCCTCATACTGACTGACTGACTGCTGCTCTTCTCCAGATCCCTCATACTGACTGACTGACTGCTGCTCTACTCCTGATTCCTCATACTGACTGACTGACTGACTGCTGCTCTTCTCCTGAGCCCTCATACTGACTGACTGCTGCTCTTCTCCTGATCCCTCATACTGACTGACTGACTGACTGACTGCTGCTCTTCTCCAGATCCCTCATACTGACTGACTGACTGCTGCTCTTCTCCTGATTCCTCATACTGACTGACTGACTGACTGCTGCTCTTCTCCTGAGCCCTCATACTGACTGACTGCTGCTCTTCTCCTGATCCCTCATACTGACTGACTGCTGCTCTTCTCCTGATCCCTCATACTGACTGACTGACTCCTGCTCTTCTCCTGATCCCTCATACTGACTGACTGACTGCTGCTCTTCTCCTGATCCCTCATACTGACTGACTGACTGACTGCTCTTCTCCTGATTCCTCATACTGACTGACTGACTGCTGCTCTTCTCCTGAGCCCTCATACTGACTGACTGCTGCTCTTCTCCTGATCCCTCATACTGACTGACTGACTGCTCTTCTCCTGATTCCTCATACTGACTGACTGACTGCGCTCTTCTCCTGATCCCTCATACTGACTGACTGACTGCTGCTCTTCTCCAGATCCCTCATACTGACTGACTGCTGCTCTTCTCCTGATCCCTCATACTGACTGACTGACTGCTCTTCTCCTGATCCCTCATACTGACTGACTGACTGACTGCTGCTCTTCTCCTGATCCCTCATACTGACTGACTGCTGCTCTTCTCCTGATCCCTCATACTGACTGACTGACTGCTCTTCTCCTGATGCCTCATACTGACTGACTGACTGACTGACTGCTCTTCTCCTGATTCCTCATACTGACTGACTGACTGACTGCTGCTCTTCTCTTGATCCCTCATACTGACTGTCTGCTGCTCTTCTCCTGAGCCCTCATACTGACTGACTGACTGCTGCTCTTCTCCTGAGCCCTCATACTGACTGACTGACTGCTGCTCTTCTCCTGATCCCTCATACTGACTGACTGACTGACTGCTGCTCTTCTCCTGATCCCTCATACTGACTGACTGACTGCTGCTCTTCTCCTGAGCCCTCATACTGACTGACTGCTGCTCTTCTCCAGATCCCTCATACTGACTGACTGACTGACTGCTGCTCTTCTCCTGATCCCTCATACTGACTGACTGACTGCTGCTCTTCTCCTGAGCCCTCATACTGACTGACTGACTGCTCTTCTCCTGATTCCTCAGCTATGGGAGTGGAGTCTGGTTCAGTGTATTGGTAATGACACTATGGGAGTCTGGTTCAGTGTATTGGTAATGACAGCTATATCATGATAGCTATGGGAGTCTGGTTCAGTGTATTGGTAATGACAGCTATGGGAGTCTGGTTCAGTGTATTGGTAATGACAGCTATATAATGACAGCTATGGGAGTCTGGTTCAGTGTATTGGTAATGACAGCTATAAAATGACAGCTATGGGAGTCTGGTTCAGTGTATTGGTAATGACAGCTATGGGAGTCTGGTTCAGTGTATTGGTAATGACAGCTATGGGAGTCTGGTTCAGTGTATTGGTAATGACAGCTATGGGAGTCTGGTTCAGTGTATTGGTAATGACAGCTATGGGAGTCTGGTTCAGTGTATTGGTAATGACAGCTATGGGAGTCTGGTTCAGTGTATTGGTAATGACAGCTATGGGAGTCTGGTTCAGTGTATTGGTAATGACAGCTATGGGATACTGGTTCAGTGTATTGGTAATGACAGCTATGGGATACTGGTTCAGTGTATTGGTAATGACAGCTATGGGAGTCTGGTTCAGTGTACTGGTAATGACAGCTATGGGAGTCTGGTTCAGTTTATTGGTAATGACAGACATGGGAGTCTGGTTCAGTGTATTGGTAATGACAGCTATGGGAGTCTGGTTCAGTGTATTGGTAATTACAGCGATATAATGACAGCTATGGGAGTCTGGTTCAGTGTATTGGTAATGACAGCTATGGGAGTCTGGTTCAGTGTATTGGTAATTACAGCGATATAATGACAGCTATGGGAGTCTGGTTCAGTGTATTGGTAATTACAGCGATATAATGACAGCTATGGGAGTCTGGTTCAGTGTATTGGTAATGACAGCTATGGGAGTCTGGTTCAGTGTATTGGTAATGACAGCTATGGGAGTCTGGTTCAGTGTATTGGTAATGACAGCTATATCATGATAGCTATGGGAGTCTGGTTCAGTGTATTGGTAATGACAGCTATGGGAGTCTGGTTCAGTGTATTGGTAATGACAGCTATATCATGATAGCTATGGGAGTCTGGTTCAGTGTATTGGTAATGACAGCTATGGGAGTCTGGTTCAGTGTATTGGTAATGACAGCTATATCATGATAGCTATGGGAGTCTGGTTCAGTGTACTGGTAATGACAGCTATGGGAGTCTGGTTCAGTGTATTGGTAATTACAGCGATATAATGACAGCTATGGGAGTCTGGTTCAGTGTACATGGGGGTCTGGAATATCGGAAATTGCAACCTATCCCCTATATAGAGCACCCTGTGTCCAGGTCTAAAATAGTGCACTACATAGGGAATATGGTGCCATAGGGCCCTGGTCTAAAGTAATGCACTACATAGGGATTAGGGTACCATAGGGTCCTGGTCTAAAGTAGTGTACTGCATAGGGTATAGGGTGCCATAGGGTCCTGGTCTAAAGTAGTGTATTGCATAGGGAATGGGTGCCATCTCAGACTATGGACTTTTTACTGTTTATATCAGCATATTGTCTCTAAATTCTTCTCCTCTCCAGATTTAAACTGTGCTGTTTCAGAACTATAACCCTGGGTTAAACTGTTTCAGAACTATTACCCTGGGTTAAACTGTTTCAGAACTATTACCATGGGTTAAACTGTTTCAGAACTATAACCCTGGGTTAAACTGTTTCAGAACTATAACCCTGGGTTAAACTGTTTCAGAACTATTACCCTGGGTTAAACTGTTTCAGAACTATAACCCTGGGTTAAACTGTTTCAGAACTATAACCCTGGGTTAAACTGTTTCAGAACTATTACCCTGGGTTAAACTGTTTCAGAACTATAACCCTGGGTTAAACTGTTTCAGAACTATTACCCTGGGTTAAACTGTTTCAGAACTATAACCCTGGTTTAAACTGTTTCAGAACTATAACCCTGGGTTAAACTGTTTCAGAACTATAACCCTGGGTTAAACTGTTTCAGAACTATAACCCTGGGTTAAACTGTTTCAGAACTATAACCCTGGGTTAAACTGTCTCAGAACTATTACCCTGGGTTAAATTGTGCTGTTTCAGAACTATAACCCTGGGTTAAACTGTCTCAGAACTATAACCCTGGGTTAAACTGTTTCAGAACTATAACCCTGGGTTAAACAGTTTCACAACTATTACCCTGGGTTAAACTGTTTCAGAACTATAACCCTGGGTTAAACTGTTTCAGAACTATTAC
Organism: Oncorhynchus mykiss; assembly: GCF_013265735.2. Classification (NCBI taxonomy): domain Eukaryota; kingdom Metazoa; phylum Chordata; class Actinopteri; order Salmoniformes; family Salmonidae; genus Oncorhynchus; species Oncorhynchus mykiss. The sequence goes on from NW_023493711.1 coordinate 167,667, forward strand.
CCTGGGTTAAACTGTTTCAGAACTATAACCCTGGGTTAAACTGTTTCAGAACTATAACCCTGGGTTAAACTGTTTCAGAACTATTACCCTGGGTTAAACTGTTTCAGAACTATAACCCTGGGTTAAACTGTTTCAGAACTATTACCCTGGGTTAAACTGTTTCAGAACTATAACCCTGGTTTAAACTGTTTCAGAACTATAACCCTGGGTTAAACTGTTTCAGAACTATAACCCTGGGTTAAACTGTTTCAGAACTATAACCCTGGGTTAAACTGTTTCAGAACTATAACCCTGGGTTAAACTGTCTCAGAACTATTACCCTGGGTTAAATTGTGCTGTTTCAGAACTATAACCCTGGGTTAAACTGTCTCAGAACTATAACCCTGGGTTAAACTGTTTCAGAACTATAACCCTGGGTTAAACAGTTTCACAACTATTACCCTGGGTTAAACTGTTTCAGAACTATAACCCTGGGTTAAACTGTCTCAGAACTATTACCCTGGGTTAAACTGTGCTGTTTCAGAACTATAACCCTGGGTTAAACTGTTTCAGAACTATTACCCTGGGTTAAACTGTTTCAGAACTATTACCCTGGGTTAAACTGTTTCAGAACTATAACCCTGGGTTAAACTGTTTCAGAACTATAACCCTGGGTTAAACTGTCTCAGAACTATTACCCTGGGTTAAACTGTGCTGTTTCAGAACTATAACCCTGGGTTAAACTGTTTCAGAACTATAACCCTGGGTTAAACTGTTTCAGAACTATTACCCTGGGTTAAACTGTGCTGTTTCAGAACTATTACCATGGGTTAAACTGTTTCAGAACTATTACCCTGGGTTAAACTGTTTCAGAACTATTACCCTGGGTTAAACTGTTTCAGAACTATAACCCTGGGTTAAACTGTTTCAGAACTATAACCCTGGGTTAAACTGTCTCAGAACTATTACCCTGGGTTAAACTGTGCTGTTTCAGAACTATAACCCTGGGTTAAACTGTTTCAGAACTATAACCCTGGGTTAAACTGTTTCAGAACTATTACCCTGGGTTAAACTGTTTCAGAACTATAACCCTGGGTTAAACTGTTTCAGAACTATAACCCTGGGTTAAACTGTTTCAGAACTATTACCCTGGGTTAAACTGTTTCAGAACTATAACCCTGGGTTAAACTGTTTCAGAACTATAACCCTGGGTTAAACTGTTTCAGAACTATAACCCTGGGTTAAACTGTTTCAGAACTATAACCCTGGGTTAAACTGTTTCAGAACTATAACCCTGGGTTACACTGTTTCAGAACTATAACCCTGGGTTAAACTGTTTCAGAACTATAACCCTGGGTTAAACTGTTTCAGAACTATAACCCTGGGTTAAACTGTGCTGTTTCAGAACTATAACTCTGGGTAAAACTGTTGGAGAGAGAGAGAGAGAGAGAGAGAGAGAGAGAGAGAGAGAGAGAGAGAGAGAGAGAGAGAGAGAGAGAGAGAGAGAGAGAGAGAGAGAGAGAGAGAGAGAGAGAGAGAGAGAGAGAGAGAGAGAGAGAGAGAGAGAGAGAGAGAGAGAGAGAGAGAGAGAGAGAGAGAGAGAGAGAGAGAGAGAGAGAGAGAGAGAGAGAGAGAGAGAGAGAGAGAGAGAGAGAGAGAGAGAGAGAGAGAGAGAGAGAGAGAGAGAGAGAGAGAGAGGACTGAAACAATGTAACTCTCGACCCAAGTTCACAGAGAGCGAGAGAGAGAGAGGAGAGGAGGGAGAGACAGAGAGAGAGACAAAGAGAGAGACAGAGAGAGAGACAGAGAGAGAGACAGAGAGAGAGACAGAGAGAGAGAAACCAACCATCCGTGCATTAATCACTTCATTATCAGTCTAACGAGGAAATGAAAGGACGGCCAAAACTTTTGACTTGCTGTGATAACCCAACCATCTAAAAGGAGTGGGTGATTGGATAACCCCGGGTTAGGGCTGTGAATGAAACAACCTTTTTTATTTTGGTAATTGGGTTCATATGGAGGGGTGGAGGTGCTGAGAGCTGGCTGACTGGCCGACTGGCTGGCTGACTGACTGGCTGACTGACTGGCTGACTGGCTGACTGACTGTCTGGCTGACTGACTGGCTGACTGACTGGCTGGCTGACTGGCCGACTGGCCGGCTGACTGGTTGGGTGAATGGCAGGCCGACCGGCCGGCCGACTGGTTGGCTGACTGACTGGTTGGCTGACTGGCCGGCTGGCTGACTGGTTGGCTGACTGGCCGGCTGGCTGATTGGAAGACTGGCTGACTGACTGGCTGATTGGATGACTGACAGACTGACTGACTGACTGACTGGCTGACTGACTGACTGGCTGACTGACTGATTGGATGACTGGCTGACTGGCTGGCTGACTGACTGGCTGACTGACTGGCTGACTGACTGTCTGGCTGACTGACTGGCTAACTGACTGGCTGGCTGACTGGCTGACTGGCTGACTGACTGACTGGCTGGCTGACTGGCTGACTGACTGGCTGACTGGCTGACTGGCTGTCCTAGTCTGTGTCTGGAAGGACACCCTATTTCCTAAGCAGTGCACTACTTTTGACCAGAGCCTGCATAGGATAAGTTCACTACATAGGGAATAGGGGGCCATTTCATACACATCCACACTCTGCCCTGTGAGAGAGCCAGCCAGGCCAAGGCAGCCAGGCCAAGGCAGCCAGGCCAAGGCAGCCAGGCCAAGGCAGCCAGGCCAAGGCAGCCAGGCCAAGGGGACAATGAGAGGATAGGGCACTCAATTGGCCTTGGGTTTGGAATATCATTAGCCAGGGAAAAGCATAGGCCATGAAGGGTCCTCGGAGCTGAGGTACTAGGTCTGGAATAACAAACAGAGAAGAGAGAGAAAGAGAGCAACATACCAATTAGGATCTGGCTAAAAATACTCAGTCATAGAGCCCATTGCCCTTTATGGTTGTTAGGTCTGGGGTCCGCTCACCAACCAAGATTTTACAAAATGGGACAAACACCAAATTGAGACTGTGCACGCAGAATTCTGCAAAAATATCCTCAGTGTACAACGTAGAACACCAAATAATGCATGCAGAGCAGAATTAGGCCGATACCCACTAATTATCAAAATCCAGAAAAGAGCCATTAAATTCTACAACCACCTAAAAGGAAGCGATTCCCAAACCTTCCATAACAAAGCCAACACCTACAGAGAGATGAACCTGGAGACGAGTCCCCTAAGCAAGCTGGTCCTGGGGCTCTGTTCACAAACACACCCTACAGAGCCCCAGATCAGCAGCACAATTAGACCCAACCAAATCATGAGAAAACAAAAAAGATAATTACTTGACACATTGGAAAGAATTAGCAATAAAACAGAGCAAACTAGAATGCTATTTGGCACTACACAGAGAGTACACAGCGGCAGAATACCTGACCACTGTGACTGACCCAAAATTAAGGAAAGCTTTGACTATGTACATGGCTCTCAAGAGAAGACAGGCTATGTGCACACTGCCCACAAAATGAGGTGGAAACTGAGCTGCACTTCCTAACCTCCTGTCCAATGTATGACCATATTAGAGACACATATTTCCCTCAGATCACAGATCCACAAAGAATTTGAAAAACAAACCCAATTTTGAAAAACTCCCATATCTACTGGGTGAAATTCCACAGTGTTCCATAACAGCAGCAAGATTTGTGACCTGTTGCCACAAGAAAAGGTCAACCAGTGAAGAACAAACACCATTGTAAATACAACCCATATTTATGCTTATTTATATTTATTTTGACCCAAGTCATTTTTCCAACAATTGTTTATAGACAGATTATTTCACTTATAATTCACTGTATCACAATTCCAGTGGGTCAGAAGTTTACATACACTAAGTTGAATGTGCCTTTAAACAGCTTGGAAAATTCCATAAAATGATGTCATGGCTTTAGAAGCTTCTGATAGGCTAATTGACATCATTTGAGTCAATTGGAGGTCTACCTGTGGATGTATTTCAAGGCCTACCCTCAAACTCAGTGCCTCTTTGCTTGACATCATGGGAAAATCAAAATAAATCAACCAAGACATCAGAAATTGTTTTTAGACCTCCACAAGTCTTGTTCATCCTCGGGAGCAATTTCCAAACGCCTGAAGATACCATGTTCATCTGTATAAACAATAGTACACAAGTATAAACACCATGGGAACACGCAGCCGTCATACCGCTCAGGAAGGAGACGCATTCTGTCTCCTAGAGATGAATGTACTTTGGTGCGAAAAGTGCAAATCAATCCCAGAACAACAGCAAAGGACCTTGTGAAGATGCTGGAGGAAACAGGTACAAAAGTATCTATATCCACAGTAAAACGAGTCCTAAATTGACATAACCTGAAAGTCCGCTCAGCAAGGAAGAAGCCACTGCTTCAAAACCGCCATAAAAAAGCCAGACTACGGTTTGCAAATGCACATGGGGACAAAGACCGTACTTTTCGGAGAAATGTCCTCTGGTCTGATGAAACAAAAATTGAACTGTTTGGCCATAATGACCATCGTTATGTTTGGAGGAAAAAGGGGGAGGCTTGCAAGCCGAAGAACACCATCCCAACCGTGAAGCACGGGGGTGGCAGCATCATGTTGTGGGGGTGCTTTGCTGCAGGAGGGACTGGTGCACTTCACAAAATAGATGGCTACATGAGGGAGGGAAAATTATGTGGATATATTGAAGCAACATCTCAAGACTCCAGTCAGGAAGTTAAAGCTTGGTCGAAAATGGGTCTTCCAAATGGACAATGACCCCAAGCATACTTCCAAAGTTGCGGCAAAACGGCTTAAGGACAACAAAGTCAAGGTATTGGAGTGGCCATCAAAGCCCTGACCTCAATTCTGTAGAACATTTTGTGGGCAGAACTGAAATAGCATGTGTGAGCAAGGAGGCCTACAAACCTGACTCAGTTACACCAGCTCTGTTAGGGGGAATGGGCCAGAATTCACCCAACTTATTGTGGGAAGCTTGTGGAAGGCTACCTGAAACGTTTGACCCAAGTTAAACAATCTAAAGGCAATGCTACCAAATACTAATTGAGTTTATGTAAACTTCTGACCCACTGGGAATGTGATGAAAGAAATAAAGGTGAAATAAATAATTCTCTCTACTATTATTCTGACATTTCACATTTCACACACCAACCCTTAGTACCCCAGCCCTTATTACCCCAAACCTTATTACCCCAGCCCTTATTACCCCAACCCTTATTACCTAGCCCTTATTACCCCAGCCCTTATTACCCAAACCCTTATTACCCCAACCCTTATTACCTAGCCCTTATTACCCAAACCCTTATTACCCCAACCCTTATTACCCAAACCCTTATTACCCCAACCCTTATTACCCCAACCCTTATTACCCCAACCCTTATTACCTAGCCCTTATTACCCAAACCCTTATTACCCCAACCCTTATTACCCAAACCCTTATTACCCAAACCCTTATTACCCCAACCCTTATTACCTAGCCCTTATTACCCCAGCCCTTATTACCCCAACCCTTATTACCCCAACCCTTATTACCTAGCCCTTATTACCCAAACCCTTATTACCCCAACCCTTATTACCCCAGCCCTTATTACCCCAACCCTTATTACCCCAGCCCTTATTACCCCTGCCCTTATTATCCCAGCCCCTATTACCCCATCCTTTATTACCCCAACCCTTATTACCCCAGCCCTTATTACCCCAACCCTTATTACCCCAGCCCTTATTACCCCAGCCCTTCTTACCCCAAGCCTTAATACCCCGAAGCCCTTTTTGTGTAAGGCTCAGAGCATAATAACATATCAATAGAAAGGAAGGGAGCACAGAGGTCATTTGATGAGGAAATGGCTTTGAAAAAGTTCACTTCTGCTGACATTGGGCTGGGTTTGTTTGGTTCGCTGCTGTGCTGCGGTGCTGTGTGTGTGTGTGTGTGTGTGTGTGTGTGTGTGTGTGTGTGTGTGTGTGAGAGAGAGATATATACAGTATATCAGTGGATGGCTCATGTTTTAATTTAGCTAGACATCAAAACCCCCTGATACTCGCTCTCTCTCTTTCAACTCTCTCCCTCTCTCTCTCTCCTTCAACTCTCTGTCATTCAACTCTCTCTCTCAACTCTCTCTCCCTCTCATTCTCCTTTAATTCCCTCTCTCACAGGGATGTTTAGCAAGTCCTCTAGCTATGTCTGTGGAAGGTTGGAGGCAACACGGTGCATTTTGGGATGTCAGTATGTTTTCTGGTATCTTTCAGCACCAGACTAACTCTGACCGAGCCAGGCAGGCCTCAAACCCATGACTGCTTCAGCATTCTCACATCTGCCTGCTACTACCATGGTGTGTTGCTACCATGGTGTGTTTCTACCATGGTGTGTTGCTACCATGGTGTGTTGCTACCATGTTGTGTTGCTACCATGTTGAGTTGCTACCATGTTGAGTTGCTACCATGGTGTGTTGCTACCATGTTGTGTTGCTACCATGTTGTGTTGCTACCATGTTGTGTTGCTACCATGGTGTGTTGCTACCATGTTGTGTTGCTACCATGTTGTGTTGCTACCATGTTGAGTTGCTACCATGGTGTGTTGCTACCATGTTGTGTTGCTACCATGTTATGTTGCTGCCATGTTGTGTTGCTACCATGGTGTGTTGCTACCATGTTATGTTCCTACCATGTTGTGTTGCTACCATGTTGTGTTGCTACCATGTTATGTTGCTACCATGTTGTGTTGCTACCATGGTGTGTTGCTACCATGTTGTGTTGCTACCATGTTGTGTTGCTACCATGTTGTGTTGCTACCATGTTGTGTTGCTACCATGTTGTGTTGCTACCATGTTGTGTTGCTACCATGTTATGTTGCTACCATGTTGTGTTGCTACCATGGTGTGTTGCTACCATGTTGTGTTGCTACCATGTTGTGTTGCTACCATGTTGAGTTGCTACCATGTTGTGTTGCTACCATGTTGTGTTGTTACCATGTTGCTACCATGTTGCTACCATGTTGTTATCATGTTGTGTTTCTACCATGCTGTGTTTCTACCATGTTGTGTTGTTACCATGTTGCTACCATGTTGCTACCATGTTGTGTTGCTACCATGTTGTTATCATGTTGTGTTTCTACCATGCTGTGTTGCTACCATGTTGTTGTCTTAGGTCTCTCTTTATGTAGTGTTGTGGTGTCTCTCTTCTCGTGATGTGTGTTTTGTCCTATATTTTTTATTCAATTTATTAAAATGTTTAATCCCAGGCCCCGTCCTCATAGGAGGCCTTTCTCCTTTTGGTAGGCCGTCATTGTAAATAAGAATTAGTCCTTAACTGACTTGCCTAGTTAAATAAAGGTTACATTAAATAAATAAAATTTCAGAATACACCGTGACAGAAACATCCAACCTCTCTCTAAAGCAGCGTACAGGGTAGGGATGTGCACGGCAATTCAAACATCCAACCAGACGGTAGTATTTTAACACTAAAAAGTATTTGTCTAAAATAAAATAAAATAAATATTAATGTGACATTGTTACATACAAGGATATACCACGACAGGTCAAATTATTAATGGAATAATGACCGACGCCTCATAAAAAGACCGGTAGCCAATCGGTAACCTTCACGCGTAGCTTGTTGTTTAGGTTGGCCAATCAAAGAGACAAAGAGGTTCAACGTGTCGCCAAGTGGAGTGAGAGTTCACTAACGCAAGATGGAGCGAATTAAGAGTTAGCGAAATGAGAAGCTACGCAGGCTACAACAAACAACCAACAGGTGGCCTTGGGGGAGAAAGCACAGCCTCAATTAGCCTAGCTCGCTATAGCTGGCTAGCTTCTCTAAGCTACTCCAGTCAACTGTTGTATGGGATGATAAACATCACTGTGGCTGCTATAAGTTAGATAGTCTTGACGACTGTAGCCGAGTCTCCTTGTCTGCTCACGCACCAGCGACTGCAGCCGTCTCTCCCTCGTTCAGCAGAGCTCAGGTTAAAAACATATGTTTAAAATCAAAAATAAAATCGCATTTAACCGACATAAAAAAATAAAAAAAACAACGTATGATGCTATTTGAATAGTGAAATAATTCAAACCCCCACCCCAAATATAGAGACGAGGAGTGGCATTTGGGACTCTGATACACTGTTGATCTTTAACACGTTGTTTACTCAGCACTGGGTGTGAACAGAGAAACAGATAAAATGTCAGGGAGGACCCTGCCATTGCAGCAGAGCACAAAGTTGTTGTTTGCTTGGGTTGCTGTGGTTGGTTGCACACAGCAAACACAATGCACAGAGGAGGGGGGGGAGAGAGAGAGAGAGACCGAGAGGGAGAGAGAAGCAGAGGGAGAGAGAGAGAGGACGAGGTGAAGAGAGAGAGGGCCAGGGCTGTGTGTATAACCCTCTCTCTGGACTGTGTTGGGAGCTGCTGTGAGGGCAGATATCAGGTTACACCTCCCGTCTGTGTCCCCGTCTCCAGGGACAGGATCAGGTGGATTCCCTCGATGAGAGGGCCTCACAAGGCAGACACTCCAGATTTAATTATAAGCTTTAAAGAGGATTATTAAGCACTCGGAGCGCAGGGAGGAGGAGAGGAGAGAGGGAGGAGGAGGCAAGAGGCACCCCCTTCTACTGATGCTCTGCTCTGACCGTTTAGTCAAGGGGAGGGGAGGAGTGGGGAGAGGAGGAAAGAGGAGTGGGGAGAGGACGAAAGAGGAGTGGGGAGAGGAGGAAAGAGGAGTGGGGAGAGGAGGAAAGAGGAGTAGGGAGAGGAGGAAAGAGGAGTGGGGAGGGGAGGAAAGAGGAGTGGGGAGGGGAGGAGTGGGGAGAGGAGGAAAGAGGAGTGGGGAGAGGAGGAAAGAGGAGTGGGGAGAGGAGGAAAGAGGAGTGGGGAGAGGAGGAAAGAGGAGTGGGGAGGGGAGGAAAGAGGAGTGGGGAGAGGAGGAAAGAGGAGTGGGGAGAGGAGGAAAGAGGAGTGGGGAGAGGAGGAAAGAGGAGTGGGGAGGGGAGGGGAGGAGTGGGGAGAGGAGGAAAGAGGAGTGGGGAGAGGAGGAAAGAGGAGTGGGGAGAGGAGGAAAGAGGAGTAGGGAGAGGAGGAAAGAGGAGTGGGGAGGGGAGGGGAGGAGTGGGGAGAGGAGGAAAGAGGAGTGGGGAGAGGAGGAAAGAGGAGTGGGGAGGGGAGGGGAGGAGTGGGGAGAGGAGGAAAGAGGAGTGGGGAGGGGAGGGGAGGAGTGAGGAGAGGAGGAAAGAGGAGTGGGGAGAGGAGGAAAGAGGAGTGGGGAGGGGAGGGGAGGAGTGGAGAGAGGAGGAAAGAGGAGTGGGGAGAGGAGGAAAGAGGAGTGGGGAGGGGAGGGGAGGAGTGGGGAGAAGAGGAAAGAGGAGTGGGGAGAGGAGGAAAGAGGAGTGGGGAGAGGAGGCAAGAGGAGTGGGGAGGGGAGGGGAGGAGTCGGGAGAGGAGGAAAGAGGAGTGGGGAGAGGAGGAAAGAGGAGTGGGGAGAGGAGGAAAGAGGAGTGGGGAGAGGAGGGGAGGAGTGGGGAGAGGAGGAAAGAGGAGTGGGGAGAGGAGGAAAGAGGAGTGGGGAGAGGAGGAAAGAGGAGTGGGGAGGGGAGGGGAGGAGTGAGGAGAGGAGGAGGAAAGAGGAGTGGGGAGAGGAGGAAAGAGGAGTGGGGAGGGGAGGGGAGGAGTGGAGAGAGGAGGAAAGAGGAGTGGGGAGAGGAGGAAAGAGGAGTGGGGAGAGGAGGAAAGAGGAGTGGGGAGGGGAGGGGAGGAGTGGGGAGAGGAGGAAAGAAGAGTGGGGAGAGGAGGAAAGAGGAGTGGGGAGAGGAGGAAAGAGGAGTAGGGAGAGGAGGAAAGAGGAGTGGGGAGGGGAGGAGTGGAGAGAGGAGGAAAGAGGAGTGGGGAGAGGAGGAAAGAGGAGTGGGGAGAGGAGGAAAGAGGAGTGGGGAGAGGAGGAAAGAGGAGTGGGGAGGGGAGGGGAGGAGTGGGGAGAGGAGGAAAGAGGAGTGGGGAGAGGAGGAAAGAGGAGTGGGGAGAGGAGGAAAGAGGAGTGGGGAGGGGAGGAGTGGGGAGAGGGGAGAGGAGGAAAGAGGAGTGGGGAGAGGAGGAAAGAGGAGTGGGGAGAGGAGGAAAGAGGAGTGGGGAGAGGAGGAAAGAGGAGTGGGGAGGGGAGGGGAGGAGTGGGGAGAGGAGGAAAGAGGAGTGGGGAGAGGAGGAAAGAGGAGTGGGGAGAGGAAGAAAGAGGAGTAGGGAGAGGAGGAAAGAGGAGTGGGGAGGGGAGGGGAGGAGTGGGGAGAGGAGGAAAGAGGAGTGGGGAGAGGAGGAAAGAGGAGTGGGGAGGGGAGGGGAGGAGTGGGGAGAGGAGGAAAGAGGAGTGGGGAGAGGAGGAAAGAGGAGTGGGGAGGGGAGGGGAGGAGTGAGGAGAGGAGGAAAGAGGAGTGGGGAGAGGAGGAAAGAGGAGTGGGGAGGGGAGGGGAGGAGTGGAGAGAGGAGGAAAGAGGAGTGGGGAGAGGAGGAAAGAGGAGTGGGGAGGGGTGGAGTGGGGATAAGAGGAAAGAGGAGTGGGGAGAGGAGGAAAGAGGAGTGGGGAGAGGAGGCAAGAGGAGTGGGGAGGGGAGGGGAGGAGTGGGGAGAGGAGGAAAGAGGAGTGGGGAGAGGAGGAAAGAGGAGTGGGGAGAGGAGGAAAGAGGAGTGGGAAGAGGTGGAAAGAGGAGTGGGGAGAGGAGGAAAGAGGAGTGGGGAGAGGAGGAAAGAGGAGTGGGGAGAGGAGGAAAGAGGAGTGGGGAGGGGAGAGGAGGAGTGGGGAGAGGAGGAAAGAGGAGTGGGGAGAGGAGGAAAGAGGAGTGGGGAGGGGAGGGAAGAGGAGTGGGGAGAGGAGGAAAGAGGAGTGGGGAGAGGAGGAAAGAGGAGTGGGGACAGGAGGAAAGAGGAGTGGGGAGAGGAGGAAAGAGGAGTGGGAAGACAGCGAGAGACAGAGACCAGAGAGAGATGTATTTACCTGGGCAAGGAAGCATACTGTCGCTCCACCTCTTCGTAGCGTGGAGCTAGACGATGATCAGGCCCAGGTCCAGCCACTCTCACCTGTCACCAAGGAGAGGAGAGAGAGAAACGGAGAGAGAGAGAGGGGAGAGAGAGAGAGAGGAGAGAGAGAGAGAGGGGAGAGCGAGAGAGACAGAGAGAGAGAGACAGAGAGAGAGAGAGGGGAGAGAGAGAAAACACTGTATATATATATAATATGACATTTGTAATGTCTTTATTGTTTTGAAACTTCTGTATGTGTGATGTTTACTGTTAATTTTTATTGTTTATTTCACTTTATATATTCACTTTATATATTATCTACCTCACTTGCTTTGGCAATGTTACCACATGTTTCCCATGCCAATAAAGCCCTTGAATTGAATTGAATTGAGAGACAGAGAGAGAGAGAGAGAGGGGAGAGAGAGAGAGACAGAGAGAGAGAGACAGAGACAGAGAGGGGAGAGAGAGACAGAGAGAGGGGAGAGAGAGAGAGAGAGACAGAGAGAGAGACAGAGAGAGAGAGAGGACACTGGGTCAGTAAGTGGATAACTTATGAATGAAGTTATACAGTCTCCACCGTAGCCTCTAGCTGTCATACAATTACTCCATCGGTTACTAGGAGGTTGTCACTCAATGCTGAGACAGCTCCTTACTCAGATGGTAACTAGCTAGCTCAGGGGTCTGTAATCAGGGAGTTGGAGAAGGGAAAGGAGAGACAGGGGCTCAGTAAACCTGGTTATTGGGGATTTAAAGTTTTAGCCCCATGAGATCGGGCGGAGGGGTGCAGGCTCTCCATCCCAGATGATATTGGTAAAAACTGGAAGGAGGCGACTAAGTCGCCCTAACTCACGTCTCATACCACCCCTCCACCCCTAGCCCCGTCTCCAACCTTAGCCACTAGCCCCGTCTCCACCCCTAGCCCCATCTCCACCCCTAGCCCCGTCTCCACCCCTAACCCCCAGCCCCATCTCCAAACCTAACCCCCAGCCCCATCTCCAAACCTAACCCCCAGCCCCATCTCCAAACCTAACCCCCAGCCCCATCTCCAAACCTAACCCCTAGCCCCATTATTAGCCCTAACCCCTAGCCCCGTCTCCAAACCTAACCCCTAGCCCCATCTCCAAACCTAACCCCTAGCCCCGTCTCCAAACCTAACCCCTAGCCCCATTATTAGCCCTAACCCCTAGCCCCGTCTCCAAACCTAACCCCTAGCCCCATCTCCAAACCTAACCCCTAGCCCCATTATTAGCCCTAACCCCCAGCCCCATCTCCAAACCTAACCCCCAGCCCCGTCTCCAAACCTAACCCCTAGCCCCATTACTAGCCCTAACCCCCAGCCCCATCTCCAAACCTAACCCCTAGACCCATTATTAGCCCTAACCCCCAGCCCCATCTCCAAACCTAACCCCCAGCCCCATCTCCAAACCTAACCCCCAGCCCCATCTCCAAACCTAACCCCTAGCCCCATTATTAGCCCTAACCCCTAGCCCCGTCTCCAAACCTAACCCCTAGCCCCATTACTAGCCCTAACCCCCAGCCCCATCTCCAAACCTAACCCCCAGCCCCATCTCCAAACCTAACCCCTAGCCCCATCTCCAAACCTAACCCCTAGCCCCATTACTAGCCCTAACCCCTAGCCCCATCTCCAAACCTAATCCCTAGCCCCATTATTAGCCCTAACCCCCAGCCCCATCTCCAAACCTAACCCCCAGCCCCATCTCCAAACCTAACCCTCAGCCCCATCTCCAAACCTAACCCCTAGCCCCATCTCCAAACCTAAGCCCCAGCCCCATCTCCAAACCTAACCCCTAGCCCCGTCTCCAAACCTAACCCCTAGCCCCGTCTCCAAACCTAACCCCCAGCCCCATCTCCAAACCTAACCCCTAGCCCCATCTCCAAACCTAACCCCTAGCCCCATTACTAGCCCCATTACTAGCCCTAACCCCTAGCCCCATTACTAGCCCTAACCCCGGTTTCATCTCCTGACAGAGGAAGAGGCAGATTAAGTGAGCCGTATTACATTTGCAGCTAGATGAGCAATTTAAGAGAGAAGAGCTTATCCTCTCTACCATTCAACACTGTTTCTGGTTTCTACAGATCTCAGCCTCCTTCACAGCAACACAGTTTGTTCACACCAACCACATCATCATATTTCTCTAATGTACATCACATTCAAGCTGCCATTCAGGTTGAAAGGATAAAGACTCCTTTTCACCCACTAAGAGGATAGAGTGATAGAAGTTTGAGAGAGAATGTGAAGAAGAAAGGGAGAGAGAGTGGGAGAGAGAGATGGAGAGAGTGGGAGAGAGTGAGGGAGAGAGAGAGAGAGATGGAGAGAGTGTGGGAGAGAGAGAGATGGAGAGAGTGAGGGAGAGAGAGCGATGGAGAGAGTGAGAGAGTGTGGGGGAGAGAGAGGAGAACTTCATGCAGAGACACACAGCTAGCGATCTGAGTTAATACATTATAAACCCTGACACATAATCCAATGCAGAAATGATTCCAGTACATTTAGCAGTCCCTGACAGATGAAGGTTGGAACCATTATGAACAACCAGCTCCTCTTTTCCGGGGGCCAGTATGAGAGGAATAGTCTCATCAGCCTCAATGAGCAGGTTTTTAAATATATGCTCCCTGCTCTGCCACCTCTCTCACACAGACTCATAATGGCAAGGCACCTGCAGGAATATAAAGTGCTGTTTTTCCTGACCGTTTAAAAAAAAAACCTGAAATGTCTTTACTGCTCTTATATCTCTGAGACACCACATTACCTAGCCCCGGGAATGATGAGGAGACAGGTTGACAGATGGAACGGGAGATGAGGAGACAGGTTGACAGATGGAATGGGAGATAAGGAGACAGGTTGACAGATGGAATGGGAGATGAGGAGACAGGTTGACAGATGGAATGGGAGATGAGGAGACAGGTTGACAGATGGAATGGGAGATGAGGAGACAGGTTGACAGATGGAATGGGAGATGATGAGACAGGTTGACAGATGGAATGGGAGATAAGGAGACAGGTTGACAGATGGAATGGGAGATGAGGAGACAGGTTGACAGATGGAATGGGAGATGAGGAGACAGGTTGACAGATGGAATGGGAGATGATGAGACAGGTTGACAGATGGAATGGGAGATGAGGAGACAGGTTGACAGATGGAATGGGAGATAAGGAGACAGGTTGACAGATGGAATGGGAGATGAGGAGACAGGTTGACAGATGGAATGGGAGATGAGGAGACAGGTTGACAGATGGAATGGGAGATAAGGAGACAGGTTGACAGATGGAATGGGAGATAAGGAGACAGGTTGACAGATGGAATGGGAGATAAGGAGACAGGTTGACAGATGGAATGGGAGATAAGGAGACAGGTTGACAGATGGAATGGGAGATAAGGAGACAGGTTGACAGATGGAATGGGAGATAAGGAGACAGGTTGACAGATGGAATGGGAGATGAGGAGAAGGGTTGACAGATGGAATGGGAGATGAGGAGACAGGTTGACAGATGGAATGGGAGATAAAGGAGAAGGGTTGACAGATGGAATGGGAGATAAGGAGAAGGGTTGACAGATGGAATAGGAGATGAGGAGACAGGTTGACAGATGGAATGGGAGATGAGGAGACAGGTTGACAGATGGAATGGGAGATGAGGAGACAGGTTGACAGATGGAATGGGAGTGAGGAGACAGGTTGACAGATGGAATGGGAGATGAGGAGACAGGTTGACAGATGGAATGGGAGATAAGGAGAAGGGTTGACAGATGGAATGGGAGATGAGGAGACAGGTTGACAGATGGAATGGGAGTGAGGAGACAGGTTGACAGATGGAATGGGAGTGAGGAGACAGGTTGACAGATGGAATGGGAGTGAGGAGACAGGTTGACAGATGGAATGGGAGATTAGGAGACAGGTTGACAGATGGAATAGGAGATGAGACAGGTTGACAGATGGAATGGGAGATGAGGAGACAGGTTGACAGATGGAATGGGAGTGAGGAGACAGGTTGACAGATGGAATGGGAGTGAGGAGACAGGTTGACAGATGGAATGGGAGATGAGGAGACAGGTTGACAGATGGAATGGGAGATGAGGAGACAGGTTGACAGATGGAATGGGAGATAAGGAGACAGGTTGACAGATGGAATGGGAGATAAGGAGACAGGTTGACAGATGGAATGGGAGATGAGGAGACAGGTTGACAGATGGAATGGGAGATGAGGAGACAGGTTGACAGATGGAATGGGAGATGAGGAGACAGGTTGACAGATGGAATGGGAGATGAGGAGACAGGTTGACAGATGGAATGGGAGATAAGGAGACAGGTTGACAGATGGAATGGGAGATGAGGAGACAGGTTGACAGATGGAATGGGAGATGAGGAGACAGGTTGACAGATGGAATGGGAGATGACGAGAAGGGTTGACAGATGGGTCCAGGCAAGATAGTGTTGGTAGAAGTGATTCTAAATGAGATGGTAAGTGAATGTCCACGGGTCTTTCTGTCTGTCTGTCTGTCATTTCTGTTCAATCTCTCTCTCTGTCAGATGGTTGTTGTAACTATAGATCAGTTTGACATAGATAGGTAGAGATGGTCCTGTTGTAACTACAGATCTCAGAAGCTCTACATCCCTCTCATCCTTCTCTCCCCTCATCCCTCTCTCCCCTCATCCCTCTCTCCTCATCCCTCTCTCCCCTAATCCCTATCTGCTCTCATCCCTCTCTCCCCTCATCCCTCTCTCCCCTCATCCCTCTCTCCTCATCCCTCTCTCCCCTAATCCCTATCTGCTCTCATCCCTCTCTCCCCTCATCCCTCTCTGCTCTCATCCCTCTCTGCTCTCATCCCTCTCTCCCCTCATCCCTCTCTCCCCTCTCATCCCCACAAACTGTAATAATTAGACCAATGAGAATTATCACTGCCTGATCACTATGGTGACATGACCTTAGACCAGAGGGTGAAACCAGAAGAGATCAACACGTCACATGCGTGTGTAATTTATGATAATCCTCTGTAACACGACAGGTTCACAGTACTTCTAAATACAAAGATACATAAATGGTCAGTTAGTGATTTCTGAGGTAAAAGCGTATTTGAAAGATAGTTAATTTCTGTTTTGTTGAACCTTTATTTAAGTCTCCTTAAGATAAAAATCTATTTTTCAAGAGACCTGGTCCAACCAAGACAGCAGCAGGGGAGAACGATGTTTCAGACAAATATCAGACATAACGACAGACAAACCATAAACCAATGACCTGTCGTAGACACGCTACAGTTACAGACATAGACCAGCGTCACATAGACACAAAATCTATCATATGTACCAACGCATCACGTCCTAATGACAATAACATTCCTCAGAAACATGTGAGAATCTCTATGTTAACCAAGGGGTTTTGCAAATGTAACATCAGTAGGGTAGAGAGAGGAAAAAGGGGGAAAGAGGTATTTAGGACTGTCATAAACCAACCCCCCAGGCCAACGTCATGACACATGTTCAGCAGATGTTATTGCAGGTGTAGCTAAATGCTTGTGTTCGTAGCTCCAACATTGCAGTAATATCTAACTAAATGCTTGTGTTTCTAGCTCCAACAGTACAGTAATATCTAACTAAATGCTTGTGTTTCCAGCTCCAACAGTGCAGTAATATCTAACTAAATTCTTATGTTCCTAGCTCCAACAGTGCAGTAATATCTAACTAAATGGTTGTGTTCCCAGTTCCAACAGTAATATCAAACTAAATGCTTATGTTCCTAGCTCCAACAGTAATATCTAACTAAATGCTTGTGTTCCCAGTTCCAACAGTAATATCTAACTAAATGCTTGTGTTCCCAGCTCCAACAGTAATATCTAACTAAATGCTTGTGTTTCCAGCTCCAACAGTGCAGTAATATCTAACTAAATGCTTGTGTTCCTAGCTCCAACAGTGCAGTAATATCTAACTAAATGCTTGTGTTCCTAGCTCCAACAGTAATATCTAACTAAATGCTTGTGTTCCTAGCTCCAACAGTGCAGTAATATCTAACTAAATGCTTGTGTTCCTAGCTCCAACAGTACAGTAATATCTAACTAAATGCTTGTGTTCCTAGCTCCAACAGTGCAGTAATATCTAACTAAATGCTTGTGTTCCTAGCTCCAACAGTGCAATAATATCTAACTAAATGCTTGTGTTTCTAGCTCCAACAGTAGTATCTAACTAAATGCTTGTGTTCCTAGCTCCAACAGTGCAGTAGTATCTAACTAAATGCTTGTGTTCCTAGCTCCAACAGTGCAGTAATATCTAACTAAATGCTTGTGTTCCCAGCTCCAACAGTAATATCTAACTAAATGCTTGTGTTTCTAGCTCCAACAGTAATATCTAACTAAATGCTTGTGTTCCTAGCTCCAACAGTACAGTAGTATCTAACTAAATGCTTGTGTTCCTAGCTCCAACATTAATATCTAACTAAATGCTTGTGTTCCCAGCTCCAACATTAATATCTAACTAAATGCTTGTGTTCCCAGCTCCAACAGTGCAGTGGTATCTAACTGTCATGCCCTGATCTGTGTCACCTGTCCTTGTGATTGTCTCCACCCCCTCACTTATTTCCCCCAGTGTATTTATCTCTGTGTTTCCTGTCTCTCTGTACCAGTGTATTTATCTCTGTGTTTCCTGTCTCCCTGTGTCAGTTCGCCTTGTATGTTTCCAAGTCAACCAGCGTTCTTCCTGTTCTCCTGCTTTTTGCATTCTCCTTTTTCTAGTCCTCCCGGTTTTGAACCTTGCCCGTTCTGGACTCTGTACCCGCCTGCCTGACCATTCTGCCTGCCCTGACATCGAGCCGGTCTTCCACTCTGTACCTCCTGGACTCTGATCTGGTTTTGACCTTTTTGCCTGTCCACCACCATTCTCTTTCCTAACCCTTTGGATTAATAAACATTGTTAACACTAAGTAAGTTTGTTGAGTTGATCAGAGTTGGATGTCAACCAGTCTAGGTTCAGATTTAACATCCTGGGATAATAATAGTATCAACCAGTCTAGGTTCAGATTTAACATCCTGGGATAATAATAGTATCAACCAGTCTAGGTTCAGATTTAACATCCTGGGATAATAATAATATCAACCAGTCTAGGTTCAGATTTAACATCCTGGGATAATAATAATATCAACCAGTCTAGGTTCAGATTTAACATCCTGGGATAATAATAGTATCAACCAGTCTAGGTTCAGATTTAACATCCTGTGTACAGTGTGTGTGTGTGTGTGTGTGTGTGTGTGTGTGTGTGTGTGTGTGTGTGCTCTCTGCTGTGGGCTCATGCATATGGATCAGTCTAGATTAGATCAGGAGCTTTACTGTGTGATGCTGGCTAGAGGCTGAGGAAACACAACGCTTTACTGTGTGATGCTGGCTAGAGGACTCCTCTCAACAGGGACATGTGAGGTGTGTGTTGGGTAGCGGGGGACTCCTCTCAACAGGGACATGTGAGGTGTGTGTTGGGTAGCGGGGGACTCCTCTCAACAGGGACATGTGAGGTGTGTGTTGGGTAGCGGGGGACTCCTCTCAACAGGGACATGTGAGGTGTGTGTTGGGTAGCGGGGGACTCCTCTCAACAGGGACATGTGAGGTGTGTGTTGGGTAGCGGGGGACTCCTGTCAGCAGGGACATGTGAGGTGTGTGTGTGTGTGTTGGGTAGCGGGGGACTCCTCTCAACAGGGACATGTGAGGTGTGTGTGTGTTGGGTAGCGGGGGACTCCTGTCAGCAGGGACATGTGAGGTGTGTGTGTGTGTCGGGTAGCGGGGACATGTGAGGTGTGTGTTGGGTAGAGTCCTGTAGAACAGCCATTCAACACCATTATAAATGACTTACGGTTCAGTACACACAGGTGTGTTTGTGTGTGTTCACTCTACATTAGATACTATAGTGAAGTGAGGCATGAATTCACAATGCTTTCAATATATCAAATAAACATCATTTAACATGTACAGGATATGATATCCAACCACATCATTTAACATGTACAGGATATGATATCCAACCACATCATTTAACATGTACAGGATATGATATCCAACCACATCATTTAACATGTATAGGATATGATATCCAACCACATCATTTAACATGTACAGGATATGATATCCAACCACATCATTTAACATGTACAGGATATGATATCCAACCACATCATTTAACATGTACAGGATATGATATCCAACCACATCATTTAACATGTACAGGATATGATATCCAACCACATCATTTAGCATGTACAGGATATGATATCCAACCACATCATTTAACATGTACAGGATATGAAATCCAACCACATCATTTAACATGTACAGGATATGATATCCAACCACATCATTTAACATGTACAGGATATGATATCCAACCACATCATTTAACATGTACAGGATATGATATCCAACCACATCATTTAGTATGTACAGGATATGATATCCAACCACATCATTTAGAATGTACAGGATATGATATCCAACCACATCATTTAGAATGTACAGGATATGATATCCAACCACATCATTTAACATGTACAGGATATGATATCCAACCACATCATTTAACATGTACAGGATATGATATCCAACCACATCATTTAACATGTACAGGATATGATATCCAACCACATCATTTAACAGGTACAGGATATGATATCCAACCACATCATTTAACATGTACAGGATATGATATCCAACCACATCATTTAACATGTACAGGATATGATATCCAACCACATCATTTAACATGTACAGGATATGATATCCAACCACATCATTTAACATGTACAGGATATGATATCCAACCACATCATTTAACATGTACAGGATATGATATCCAACCACATCATTTAACATGTACAGGATATGATATCCAACCACATCATTTAACATGTACAGGATATGATATCCAACCACATCATTTAGTATGTACAGGATATGATATCCAACCACATCATTTAACATGTACAGGATATGATATCCAACCACATCATTTAACATGTACAGGATATGATATCCAACCACATCATTTAACATGTACAGGATATGATATCCAACCACATCATTTAACATGTACAGGATATGATATCCAACCACATCATTTAACATGTACAGGATATGATATCCAACCACATCATTTAACATGTACAGGATATGATATCCAACCACATCATTTAACATGTACAGGATATGATATCCAACCACATCATTTAACATGTACAGGATATGATATCCAACCACATCATTTAGTATGTACAGGATATGATATCCAACCACATCATTTAACATGTACAGGATATGATATCCAACCACATCATTTAACATGTACAGGATATGATATCCAACCACATCATTTAACATGTACAGGATATGATATCCAACCACATCATTTAACATGTACAGGATATGATATCCAACCACATCATTTAACATGTACAGGATATGATATCCAACCACATCATTTAACATGTACAGGATATGATATCCAACCACATCATTTAACATGTACAGGATATGATATCCAACCACATCATTTAACATGTACAGGATATGATATCCAACCACATCATTTAGTATGTACAGGATATGATATCCAACCACATCATTTAACATGTACAGGATATGATATCCAACCACATCATTTAACATGTACAGGATATGATATCCAACCACATCATTTAACATGTACAGGATATGATATCCAACCACATCATTTAACATGTACAGGATATGATATCCAACCACATCATTTAACATGTACAGGATATGATATCCAACCACATCATTTAACATGTACAGGATATGATATCCAACCACATCATTTAACATGTACAGGATATGATATCCAACCACATCATTTAACATGTACAGGATATGATATCCAACCACATCATTTAACATGTACAGGATATGATATCCAACCACATCATTTAACATGTACAGGATATGATATCCAACCACATCATTTAACATGTACAGGATATGATATCCAACCACATCATTTAACATGTACATGATATGATATCCAACCACATCATTTAACATGTACATGATATGATATCCAACCACATCATTTAGTATGTACAGGATATGAAATCCAACCACATCATTTAGTATGTACAGGATATGAAATCCAACCACATCATTTAGCATGTACAGGATATGAAATCCAACCACATCATTTAGTATGTACAGGATATTAAATCCAACCACATCATTTAGCATGTACAGGATATGAAATCCAACCACATCATTTAGTATGTACAGGATATGAAATCCAACCACATCATTTAGTATGTACAGGATATGAAATCCAACCACATCATTTAGTATGTACAGGATATGAAATCCAACCACATCATTTAACATGTACAGGATATGAAATCCAACCACATATGATAGCTCAACAGCTGTTGTGAGCCACAACCTCAAACAGAAGAAGTGAAGGCATCATCCCAGCAGGGGAAACTGACTGCCTTGTCATGTTCAGATTTCATCGTCAGCCTCCAAGACTTCTCCAGAGAGCAGGGCATCGCTGGGACATGACAGCACAGTGTCAGGGCCTCTGTTTCGTTCCAGCCATGCACAAAGAGGAACCACCTCACCTTAACTAAGTGACTAATCAATACCTACAGCCTGATGAGTATGAGAGAAGACCAAGGTCAACAACCCAGCCTGTTCTGAGGGTGGTAATACAACCCAGCATGTTCTGAGGGTGGTAATACAACCCAGCCTGTTCTGAGGGTGGTAATACAACCCAGCCTGTTCTGAGGGTGGTAATACAACCCAGCCTGTTCTGAGGGTGGTAATACAACCCAGCCTGTTCTGAGGGTGGTAATACAACCCAGCCTGTTCTGAGGGTGGTAATACAACCCAGCCTGTTCTGAGGGTGGTAATACAACCCAGCCTGTTCTGAGGGTGGTAATACAACCCAGCCTGTTCTGAGGGTGGCAATACAACCCAGCCTGTTCTGAGGGTGTTACTAGAGCCCAGCCTGTTCTGAGGGTGGTAATACAACCCAGCCTGTTCTGAGGGTGGTAATACAACCCAGCCTGTTCTGAGGGTGGTAATACAACCCAGCCTGTTATGAGGGTGTTACTACAGCCCAGCCTGTTCTGAGGGTGGTAATACAACCCAGCCTGTTCTGAGGGTGGTATACAACCCAGCCTGTTCTGAGGGTGTTACTACAGCCCAGCCTGTTCTGAGGGTGGTAATACAACCCAGCCTGTTCTGAGGGTGGTAATACAACCACAGCCCGTTCTGAGGGTGGTAATACAACCCAGCCTGTTCTGAGGGTGGTATACAACCCAGCCTGTTCTGAGGGTGTTACTACAGTCCAGCCTGTTCTGAGGGTGGTAATACAACCCAGCCTGTTCTGAGGCTGGTAATACAGCCCAGCCTGTTCTGAGGGTGGTAATACAGCCCAGCCTGTTCTGAGGGTGGTAATACAGCCCAGCCTGTTCTGAGGGTGTTACTACAGCCCAGCCTGTTCTGAGGGTGGTAATACAACCCAGCCTGTTCTGAGGGTGGTATACAACCCAGCCTGTTCTGAGGGTGGTATACAACCCAGCCTGTTCTGAGGGTGGTATACAACCCAGCCTGTTCTGAGGGTGGTAATACAACCCAGCCTGTTCTGAGGGTGTTACTACAGCCCAGCCTGTTCTGAGGGTGGTAATACAACCCAGCCTGTTCTGAGGGTGGTAATACAACCCAGCCTGTTCTGAGGGTGGTAATACAGCCCAGCCTGTTCTGAGGGTGGTAATACAACCCAGCCTGTTCTGAGGGTGGTAATACAACCCAGGAGACTGGAGGAGGGGAGAGGAAGGATACCTGCCTGCTACCCCAGCCTCCTCTCGAGGTAATGGCCTACAGAAAAACCATTTCACGGCATGCCGAGCAAAGGAGAGGGAATGAGAAGCAAGTCAGTCAGAAGGGAAGGGCCATCGGTTCCACTGCCTTCTGGCTGTCTCAGACCCCTCCATTTACCTCGTCTGTGTCCGAAATGACACACTGTTCCCTGCATAGTGCACTACGTTTCACAAGTGCACTACATTGGGAAAATGGCGGCATTTGGGACACAAACACCGTCTTCTTCTTCACCTCTCTGAACAGAGCCATTCCTACAGACACAGCTGACACACGTCACATCGCAGCAGAATGCAGGTAGGACCCGGTTCAGATGACTTCATTCAATACAAGGTCCTTCACCTCGGATTATCCCGAGGAGGAGAGGTGGCCTGAAATATGCCTGTGGGTATTACCTGAAATGCCCTGTTTTAAGAGCTGCTGGGTATGGTACTGAGTGTCTCGCACGCAGGCACGCAGACACACACATTACGGCACGCACACACACACACACATTACGGCACGCACACACACACACACACATTACGGTACACACACACACACATACACACACACACACACACACACACACACACACACACACACACATACTACGGTAAGTATCCTAGCCATGACATGTGAGAGACCTGGCTCATTATTAATATCAGTTCTGATGAATGTTCTCCATTAATACATCTCACAGTCTCAGAGCAGAGCATCCTGGTCGTAAAACACATTCAGTCAGCCAGCCAGTCAGTCAGTCATCCAGCCAGTCAGTCAGTCAGCCAAGTCATCCAGCGAGTCAGTCAGTCAGTCATCCAGTCAGTCATCCAGTCATCCAGTCATCCAGTCAGTCATCCAGCCAGTCATCCAACCAGTCAGTCAGCCAGCCAGTCAGTCAGTCAGTCATCCAGTCAGCCAGCCAGTCATCCAACCAGTCAGCCAGCCAGTCAGCCAACCAGTCAGCCAGTCAGTCAGTCATCCAGTCAGCCAACCAGTCAGCCAACCAGTCAGCCAGAGTGGGGAATAAATAAAGAACTGTCTGTAGCATCATGGAAATACAAAGGGGAGGGGAGCTCCTCTTCATCACCAACACATGGTGTTCATGAGGCTGCCTTCCACTTATCAAACTATACGAGGCTGTAAACAAGCAGGAAAACGTACACCCGGAGGCTGCCTTCCTTGTCGCCAGCGATTTGAATTCAGTGTCATTTAGACACGTGATGCTCAACTTCCATCAACACGTCTCCTCAGCCACTAGGGACGATAACGTCCTAGACCACTGTTACTTTACCCACAAGGAAGCATACAAGGCCCTCCATCAACACGTCTCCTCAGCCACTAGGGACGATAACGTCCTAGACCACTGTTACTTTACCCACAAGGAAGCATACAAGGCCCTCCATCAACACGTCTCCTCAGCCACTAGGGACGATAACGTCCTAGACCACTGTTACTTTACCCACAAGGAAGCATACAAGGCCCTCCATTGTCCGCCATTCAGATCAGATCATGACTCCGTACTCCTGCTTCCTGTTTACAGGCAGAAGGTTAAACAGGAATTTACCGTGACTAGCTTCGTTGAAGAATGGTCAATAGAATCAGAGACTATGCTACAGGACTGCTTGGCTAGCGCTGATTGGAATATATTCTGAGCTAACCACCCTCTGTCACCGGCTTCATACCACACACATAGCTATCACAGACAACCCTGAGACTACCACACACAGAGCTATCCCAGACAACCCTGAGACTACCACACACAGAGCTACCACACACAGAGCTATACCAGACAACCCTGAGACTACCACACACAGAGCTATACCAGACAACCCTGAGACTACCACACACAGAGCTATACCAGACAACCCTGAGACTACCACACACAGAGCTATACCAGACAACCCTGAGACTACCACACACAGAGCTATCCCAGACAACCCTGAGACTACCACACACAGAGCTATACCAGACAACCCTGAGACTACCACACACAGAGCTATCCCAGACAACCCTGAGACTACCACACACAGAGCTATACCAGACAACCCTGAGACTACCACACACAGAGCTACCACACACAGAGCTATACCAGACAACCCTGAGACTACCACACACAGAACTACCACACACAGAGCTACCACACACAGAGCTATCCCAGACAACCCTGAGACTACCACACACAGAGCTATACCAGACAACCCTGAGACTACCACACACAGAGCTATACCAGACAACCCTGAGACTACCACACACAGAGCTATCCCAGACAACCCTGAGACTACCACACACAGAGCTATCCCAGACAACCCTGAGACTACCACACACAGAGCTACCACAGACAACCCTGAGACTACCACACACAGAGCTATCACAGACAACCCTGAGACTACCACACACAGAGCTATCACAGACAACCCTGAGACTACCACACACAGAGCTATCCCAGACAACCCTGAGACTCCCACACACAGAGCTATCACAGACAACCCTGAGACTCCCACACACAGAGCTATCCCAGACAACCCTGAGACTACCACACACAGAGCTATCCCAGACAACCCTGAGACTACCACACACAGAACTATCCCAGACAACCCTGAGGCTACGGCAGAGAACAGGAACAAGTACAACAAGTCCTGCTACGACCTCCGTAAAACGCTTCAATAAAAACAACAATGAGCTGCGCATGAGGGCGCCCACCGAACCAGAGGACTGGGTGATCTCTCTCTCTCCGAGGTTGACGTGAGTAAAGCCTTTAATGAGGTCAACACCCACAAGGCCATAGAGCCCCGACAGTATTTCAGGGCGCTTCCTCAGAGCATGTGCAGAACAGCTGGCCGGCATATTCACAGTAATTTTCACCCTCTCCTTATCCCAGTCTGTAATCCCCATATGTTTTAAAATGACCAACATCATTCATGTCCCTTCATGCCACAGTGACTACCGCCCGATATGACTCACATCTGTAATCAGGAAGTGCTTTGAGAGGCTGGTTAGGGCTCACATCAACTCCATCATCCCAGACACCCTGAACCCACTCCGATTTGCATACCGAACCAACCGACAAAAAGAAGATGTCAGTTGGTCTCCACACTGCCCTCACCCATCTAGATAAGAGGAATAACTATGTGAGAATGCTGTTCATTGACTACAGCTCAGCGTTCAACACCATAGTGCCCTCACCCATCTAGAAAAGAGGAATAACTACGTGAGAATGCGGTTAATTGACTACAGACACACGCGCGTTCA
Organism: Oncorhynchus mykiss; assembly: GCF_013265735.2. NCBI lineage: Eukaryota > Metazoa > Chordata > Actinopteri > Salmoniformes > Salmonidae > Oncorhynchus > Oncorhynchus mykiss. The sequence goes on from NW_023493711.1 coordinate 193,746, forward strand.
ACTCCATCGTTTCCTCTAAATTCATCACCAAGCTTAGGACCCTGGGTCTGAACCCCTCCCTCTGCAACTAGATCCTGGACATCCTGACGGGCCGTCCCCAGGTGGTGAGGGTAGGCTCATCACCTCCACCACACTGAATCCTCAACACGGGGCCCCAAAGGGGTGCGTGCTTAGTCCCCATGACTACGCATGACTCCAGGACCATCATCAAGTGTGCTGACGACACGACGGTGGTTGGCCTGATCACCGGTGATGATGAGACAGCCTACAGGGAGGAGGGCAGAGACCTGGCAGTGTGGTGCCAGACAACAACCTCGCCCTCAATGTCAGTAAGACAAAGGAGCTGATCATTGACTACAGAAAACGAGGGGGGCGAGCACGTCCCCATCCTCATCGACGGGAAACTGGGGAACTTCAAGTTCCTCCGTGTCCAAATCACTAAAGACTTAAAATGGTCCAAACACACACGCACAGTCGTGAAGAAGGCGTAGCAGCGCCTCTTCCCCCTCAGGAGGTTGAACAAATTTGGCATGTGCCCTCAAATCCTCAAAAAACGTCTACAGCTGTACCACTGAGAGCTAGATTTGACTGGATGCATCACTGTGGTGGTATGACACTAGCACCGCCCTGGATCGCATGGCGCTACAGAAGGTGGTGCGAGGAGGCCGGTACATCACTGGGGCCGAGCTCTCTGCTATCCAAGACATCTACATCAGGCAGTGTGAAAGAAAGGCCTGGGAAATTGTTAAAGGCTCCAGACATCCAAAACATATCTACCTCCATCATACCAGTATCCCTGTCTCATTGTAAAAATGGTGTATATAGTATGGTATTAACCTGACCCTATATATAGTATGGTATTAACTGACCCTGTATATAGTATGGTATTAACTGACCCTGTATATAGTATGGTACTAACTGACCTGTATATAGTATGGTATTAACTGACCCTGTATATAGTATGGTATTAACTGACCCTGTATATAGTATGGTATTAACTGACCCTGTATATAGTATGGTACTAACTGACCCTGTATATAGTATGGTATTAACTGACCCTGTATATAGTATGGTATTAACTGACCCTGTATATAGTATGGTACTAACTGACCCTGCATATAGTATGGTATTAACTGACCCTGTATATAGTATGGTATTAACTGACCCTGTATATAGTATGGTATTAACTGATCCTGTATATAGTATGGTATTAACTGACCCTGTATATAGTACGGTATTAACTGACCCTGTATAT
>NW_023493711.1:200000-212500 GCF_013265735.2 Oncorhynchus mykiss
TGAATGATGACCAGGGGTAATGTTTATCAGATGTATAGTATTATAGCTGAATGATGACCAGGGGTAATGTTTATCAGATGTATAGTATTATAGCTGAATGATGACCAGGGGTAATGTTTATCAGATGTATAGTATTATAGCTGAATGATGACCAGGGGTAATGTTTATCAGATGAAGATGTATAGTATTATAGCTGAATGATGACCAGGGGTAATGTTTATCAGATGTATAGTATTATAGCTGAATGATGACCAGGGGTAATGTTTATCAGATGTATAGTATTATAGCTGAATGATGACCAGGGGTAATGTTTATCAGATGTATAGTATTATAGCTGAATGATGGCCAGGGGTAATGTTTATCAGATGTATAGTATTATAGCTGAATGATGACCAGGGGTAATGTTTATCAGATGTATAGTATTATAGCTGAATGATGACCAGGGGTAATGTTTATCAGATGTATAGTATTATAGCTGAATGATGACCAGGGGTAATGTTTATCAGATGTATAGTATTATAGCTGAATGATGACCAGGGGTAATGTTTATCAGATGTATAGTATTATAGCTGAATGATGACCAGGGGTAATGTTTATCAGATGTATAGTATTATAGCTGAATGATGACCAGGGGTAATGTTTATCAGATGTATAGTATTATAGCTGAATGATGACCAGGGGTAATGTTTATCAGATGTATAGTATTATAGCTGAATGATGGCCAGGGGTAATGTTTATCAGATGTATAGTATTATAGCTGAATGATGACCAGGGGTAATGTTTATCAGATGTATAGTATTATAGCTGAATGATGACCAGGGGTAATGTTTATCAGATGTATAGTATTATAGCTGAATGATGACCAGGGGTAATGTTTATCAGATGTATAGTATTATAGCTGAATGATGACCAGGGGTAATGTTTATCAGATGTATAGTATTATAGCTGAATGATGATCAGGGGTAATGTTTATCAGATGTATAGTATTATAGCTGAATGATGACCAGGGGTAATGTTTATCAGATGTATAGTATTATAGCTGAATGATGGCCAGGGGTAATGTTTATCAGATGTATAGTATTATAGCTGAATGATGACCAGGGGTAATGTTTATCAGATGTATAGTATTATAGCTGAATGATGACCAGGGGTAATGTTTATCAGATGTATAGTATTATAGCTGAATGATGACCAGGGGTAATGTTTATCAGATGTATAGTATTATAGCTGAATGATGACCAGGGGTAATGTTTATCAGATGTATAGTATTATAGCTGAATGATGACCAGGGGTAATGTTTATCAGATGTATAGTATTATAGCTGAATGATGACCAGGGGTAATGTTTATCAGATGAAGATGTATAGTATTATAGCTGAATGATGACCAGGGGTAATGTTTATCAGATGTATAGTATTATAGCTGAATGATGACCAGGGGTAATGTTTATCAGATGTATAGTATTATAGCTGAATGATGACCAGGGGTAATGTTTATCAGATGTATAGTATTATAGCTGAATGATGACCAGGGGTAATGTTTATCAGATGTATAGTATTATAGCTGAATGATGACCAGGGGTAATGTTTATCAGATGTATAGTATTATAGCTGAATGATGACCAGGGGTAATGTTTATCAGATGTATAGTATTATAGCTGAATGATGACCAGGGGTAATGTTTATCAGATGTATAGTATTATAGCTGAATGATGACCAGGGGTAATGTTTATCAGATGTATAGTATTATAGCTGAATGATGACCAGGGGTAATGTTTATCAGATGTATAGTATTATAGCTGAATGATGACCAGGGGTAATGTTTATCAGATGTATAGTATTATAGCTGAATGATGACCAGGGGTAATGTTTATCAGATGAAGATGTATAGTATTATAGCTGAATGATGGCCAGGGGTAATGTTTATTATATGTATAGTATTATAGCTGAATGATGACCAGGGGTAATGTTTATCAGATGTATAGTATTATAGCTGAATGATGACCAGGGGTAATGTTTATCAGATGTATAGTATTATAGCTGAATGATGACCAGGGGTAATGTTTATCAGATGTATAGTATTATAGCTGAATGATGACCAGGGGTAATGTTTATCAGATGTATAGTATTATAGCTGAATGATGACCAGGGGTAATGTTTATCAGATGTATAGTATTATAGCTGAATGATGACCAGGGGTTATGTTTATCAGATGTATAGTATTATAGCTGAATGATGACCAGGGGTAATGTTTATCAGATGTATAGTATTATAGCTGAATGATGACCAGGGGTAATGTTTATCAGATGTATAGTATTATAGCTGAATGATGATCAGGGGTAATGTTTATCAGATGTATAGTATTATAGCTGAATGATGACCAGGGGTAATGTTTATCAGATGTATAGTATTATAGCTGAATGATGACCAGGGGTAATGTTTATCAGATGTATAGTATTATAGCTGAATGATGACCAGGGGTTATGTTTATCAGATGTATAGTATTATAGCTGAATGATGACCAGGGGTAATGTTTATCAGATGTATAGTATTATAGCTGAATGATGACCAGGGGTTATGTTTATCAGATGTATAGTATTATAGCTGAATGATGACCAGGGGTAATGTTTATCAGATGTATAGTATTATAGCTGAATGATGACCAGGGGTAATGTTTATCAGATGTATAGTATTATAGCTGAATGATGACCAGGGGTAATGTTTATCAGATGTATAGTATTATAGCTGAATGATGACCAGGGGTAATGTTTATAAGATGAAGATGTATAGTATTATAGCTGAATGATGACCAGGGGTAATGTTTATCAGATGAAGATGTATAGTATTATAGCTGAATGATGACCAGGGGTAATGTTTATCAGATGAAGATGTATAGTATTATAGCTGAATGATGACCAGGGGTAATGTTTATCAGATGTATAGTATTATAGCTGAATGATGACCAGGGGTAATGTTTATCAGATGTATAGTATTATAGCTGAATGATGACCAGGGGTAATGTTTATCAGATGTATAGTATTATAGCTGAATGATGACCAGGGGTAATGTTTATCAGATGTATAGTATTATAGCTGAATGATGACCAGGGGTAATGTTTATCAGATGTATAGTATTATAGCTGAATGATGACCAGGGGTAATGTTTATCAGATGAAGATGTATAGTATTATAGCTGAATGATGACCAGGGGTAATGTTTATCAGATGAAGATGTATAGTATTATAGCTGAATGATGACCAGGGGTAATGTTTATCAGATGAAGATGTATAGTATTATAGCTGAATGATGACCAGGGGTAATGTTTATCAGATGAAGATGTATAGTATTATAGCTGAATGATGACCAGGGGTAATGTTTATAAGATGAAGATGTATAGTATTATAGCTGAATGATGACCAGGGGTAATGTTTATTATATGTATAGTATTATAGCTGAATGATGACCAGGGGTAATGTTTATCAGATGAAGATGTATAGTATTATAGCTGAATGATGACCAGGGGTAATGTTTATCAGATGAAGATGTATAGTATTATAGCTGAATGATGACCAGGGGTAATGTTTATCAGATGAAGATGTATAGTATTATAGCTGAATGATGACCAGGGGTAATGTTTATCAGATGTATAGTATTATAGCTGAATGATGATCAGGGGTAATGTTTATCAGATGTATAGTATTATAGCTGAATGATGACCAGGGGTAATGTTTATCAGATGTATAGTATTATAGCTGAATGATGACCAGGGGTAATGTTTATCAGATGTATAGTATTATAGCTGAATGATGACCAGGGGTAATGTTTATCAGATGTATAGTATTATAGCTGAATGATGACCAGGGGTAATGTTTATCAGATGTATAGTATTATAGCTGAATGATGACCAGGGGTAATGTTTATCAGATGTATAGTATTATAGCTGAATGATGACCAGGGGTAATGTTTATCAGATGTATAGTATTATAGCTGAATGATGACCAGGGGTAATGTTTATCAGATGTATAGTATTATAGCTGAATGATGACCAGGGGTAATGTTTATCAGATGTATAGTATTATAGCTGAATGATGACCAGGGGTAATGTTTATCAGATGTATAGTATTATAGCTGAATGATGACCAGGGGTAATGTTTATCAGATGTATAGTATTATAGCTGAATGATGACCAGGGGTAATGTTTATCAGATGTATAGTATTATAGCTGAATGATGACCAGGGGTAATGTTTATCAGATGAAGATGTATAGTATTATAGCTGAATGATGGCCAGGGGTAATGTTTATTATATGTATAGTATTATAGCTGAATGATGACCAGGGGTAATGTTTATCAGATGTATAGTATTATAGCTGAATGATGACCAGGGGTAATGTTTATCAGATGTATAGTATTATAGCTGAATGATGACCAGGGGTAATGTTTATCAGATGTATAGTATTATAGCTGAATGATGACCAGGGGTAATGTTTATCAGATGTATAGTATTATAGCTGAATGATGACCAGGGGTAATGTTTATCAGATGTATAGTATTATAGCTGAATGATGACCAGGGGTTATGTTTATCAGATGTATAGTATTATAGCTGAATGATGACCAGGGGTAATGTTTATCAGATGTATAGTATTATAGCTGAATGATGACCAGGGGTAATGTTTATCAGATGTATAGTATTATAGCTGAATGATGATCAGGGGTAATGTTTATCAGATGTATAGTATTATAGCTGAATGATGACCAGGGGTAATGTTTATCAGATGTATAGTATTATAGCTGAATGATGACCAGGGGTAATGTTTATCAGATGTATAGTATTATAGCTGAATGATGACCAGGGGTTATGTTTATCAGATGTATAGTATTATAGCTGAATGATGACCAGGGGTAATGTTTATCAGATGTATAGTATTATAGCTGAATGATGACCAGGGGTTATATTTATCAGATGTATAGTATTATAGCTGAATGATGACCAGGGGTAATGTTTATCAGATGTATAGTATTATAGCTGAATGATGACCAGGGGTTATGTTTATCAGATGTATAGTATTATAGCTGAATGATGACCAGGGGTAATGTTTATCAGATGTATAGTATTATAGCTGAATGATGACCAGGGGTAATGTTTATCAGATGTATAGTATTATAGCTGAATGATGACCAGGGGTAATGTTTATCAGATGTATAGTATTATAGCTGAATGATGACCAGGGGTAATGTTTATCAGATGTATAGTATTATAGCTGAATGATGACCAGGGGTAATGTTTATCAGATGTATAGTATTATAGCTGAATGATGACCAGGGGTAATGTTTATCAGATGTATAGTATTATAGCTGAATGATGACCAGGGGTAATGTTTATCAGATGTATAGTATTATAGCTGAATGATGACCAGGGGTAATGTTTATCAGATGTATAGTATTATAGCTGAATGATGACCAGGGGTAATGTTTATCAGATGTATAGTATTATAGCTGAATGATGACCAGGGGTAATGTTTATCAGATGAAGATGTATAGTATTATAGCTGAATGATGACCAGGGGTAATGTTTATCAGATGAAGATGTATAGTATTATAGCTGAATGATGACCAGGGGTAATGTTTATCAGATGAAGATGTATAGTATTATAGCTGAATGATGACCAGGGGTAATGTTTATCAGATGTATAGTATTATAGCTGAATGATGACCAGGGGTAATGTTTATCAGATGTATAGTATTATAGCTGAATGATGACCAGGGGTAATGTTTATCAGATGTATAGTATTATAGCTGAATGATGACCAGGGGTAATGTTTATCAGATGTATAGTATTATAGCTGAATGATGACCAGGGGTAATGTTTATCAGATGTATAGTATTATAGCTGAATGATGATCAGGGGTAATGTTTATCAGATGTATAGTATTATAGCTGAATGATGACCAGGGGTAATGTTTATCAGATGTATAGTATTATAGCTGAATGATGACCAGGGGTAATGTTTATCAGATGTATAGTATTATAGCTGAATGATGACCAGGGGTAATGTTTATCAGATGTATAGTATTATAGCTGAATGATGATCAGGGGTAATGTTTATCAGATGTATAGTATTATAGCTGAATGATGACCAGGGGTAATGTTTATCAGATGTATAGTATTATAGCTGAATGATGACCAGGGGTAATGTTTATCAGATGTATAGTATTATAGCTGAATGATGACCAGGGGTAATGTTTATCAGATGTATAGTATTATAGCTGAATGATGACCAGGGGTAATGTTTATCAGATGTATAGTATTATAGCTGAATGATGACCAGGGGTAATGTTTATCAGATGTATAGTATTATAGCTGAATGATGACCAGGGGTAATGTTTATCAGATGTATAGTATTATAGCTGAATGATGACCAGGGGTAATGTTTATCAGATGAAGATGTATAGTATTATAGCTGAATGATGACATGGGGTAATGTTTATCAGATGAAGATGTATAGTATTATAGCTGAATGATGACCAGGGGTAATGTTTATCAGATGAAGACGTATAGTATTATAGCTGAATGATGACCAGGGGTAATGTTTATCAGATGAAGATGTATAGTATTATAGCTGAATGATGACCAGGGGTAATGTTTATCAGATGTATAGTATTATAGCTGAATGATGACCAGGGGTAATGTTTATCAGATGTATAGTATTATAGCTGAATGATGACCAGGGGTAATGTTTATCAGATGTATAGTATTATAGCTGAATGATGACCAGGGGTAATGTTTATCAGATGAAGATGTATAGTATTATAGCTGAATGATGACCAGGGGTAATGTTTATCAGATGAAGATGTATAGTATTATAGCTGAATGATGGTCAGAGGTAATGTTTATCTAAACAAAACAGTTCAGAATAAAGTTCAAAATAAATGATTTACAAAACAAGAAGTGAGGAAGATATGATATTAATTTTATATTTCTTCATGGATAAAATGCACTACAAATGTTCAGACATTTTATTGGTCTTTGAAAGAACTCAAGGTGGATGTTTGATAAGAGGAGAGAAGAAGAGAGAGCCTGGGAGGGGGGTAGAGGAGAGAAGAAGAGAGAGCCTGGGAGGGGGTAGAGGGAGGTAGAGGAGAGAGGGATAGAGAGAGGGTAAGGAGAGAGGGATAGAGAGAGGGATAGAGAGGGATAGAGAGAGGGTAAGGAGAGAGGGATAGAGAGAGGGATAGAGAGGGATAGAGAGAGGATAAGGAGAGAGGGATAGAGAGAGGGATAGGAGAGAGGGATAGAGGGAGGGATAGAGAGAGGGTAAGGAGAGAGGGATAGAGAGAGGGTAAGGAGAGAGGGGTAGAGAGGGATAGAGAGAGGGTAAGGAGAGAGGGACAGAGAGAGGGATAGGAGAGAGGGATAGGAGAGAGGGATAGAGAGAGGGATAGGAGAGGGATAGAAGAGAGGGATAGGAGAGCGGGATAGAGAGAGGGTAAGGAGAGAGGGATAGAGAGAGGGTAACGAGAGAGGGATAGAGAGAGCGTAAAGAGAGAGGGATAGAGAGAGGGATAGGAGAGAGGGATAGGAGAGAGGGATAGAGAGAGGGATAGGAGAGAGGGTTAGAGAGAGGGTAGGGAGAGAGGGTAAGGAGAGAGAGATAGGAGAGCGGGATAGAGGGAGGGTAAGGAGAGAGGGATAGAGAGAGGTAGAGGAGAGAGGGATAGAGGGAGGGTAAGGGGAGAGGGAGGTAGAGGAGAGAAGGAGGGTAAGGAGAGAGGGACAGAGGGATGTATAGGGGAGAGGGAGGTAGAGGAGAGAGGGATAGAGAGAGGTAGAGGAGATAGAGAGAGAGAGAGAGGAAAGAGGGATAGAGAGAGTGTAAGGAGAGGGATAGAGAGAGGGTAAGGAGAGAGGGATAGAGAGAGGGATAGAGAGAGGGTAAGGAGAGAGAGATAGAGAGAGGGTAAGGAGAGAGGGATAGAGAGAGGGTAAGGAGAGATGGATAGAGAGAGGGTAAGGAGAGAGGGATAGAGAGCGGGTAAGAGGGAGGGATAGAGAGAGGGATAGGAGAGAGGGATAGGAGAGAGGGATAGAGAGAGGGATAGGAGAGAGGGATAGAGAGAGGGTAGGGAGAGAGGGTAAGGAGAGAGAGATAGGAGAGCGGGATAGAGAGAGGGTAAGGAGAGAGGGATAGAGAGAGGGTAAAGAGAGAGGGATAGCGAGAGGGTAAGGAGAGAGGGATAGAGAGAGGTAGAGAGGGAGGGTAAGGAGAGAGGGATAGAGAGAGGTAGAGGAGAGAGGGATAGAGAGAGATAGAGGAGAGAGAGAGAGAGGAAAGAGGGATAGAGAAAGGGTAAGGAGAGAGGGATAGAGAGAGGGTAAGGAGAGAGGGATAGAGAGAGGGATAGAGAGAGGGTAAGGAGAGAGAGATAGAGAGAGGGTAAGGAGAGAGGGATAGAGAGAGGGTAAGGAGAGATGGATAGAGAGAGGGTAAGGAGAGAGGGATAGGGAGAGGGTAAGAGAGAGGGTAAGGAGAGAGATAGAGAGAGGGTAAGGAGAGAGGGATAGAGAGAGGGTAAGGAGAGATGGATAGAGAGAGGGATAGGAGAGAGGGATAGGAGAGAGGGATAGAGAGAGGGATAGAGAGAGGGATAGAGAGAGGGTAAGAAGAGAGAGATAGGAGAGCGGGATAGAGAGAGGGTAGGGAGAGAGGGTAAGGAGAGAGAAATAGGAGAGCGGGATAGAGAGAGGGTAACGAGAGAGGGATAGAGAGAGGGTAAACAGAGAGGGATAGCGAGAGGGTAAGGAGATAGGGATAGAGAGAGGTAGAGAGGGAGGGTAAGGAGAGAGGGATAGAGAGAGGTAGAGGGGGAGGGAAAGGAGAGAGGGATAGAGAGAGGGATAGAGAGAGGGTAAGGAGAGAGAGATAGGAGAGCGGGATAGAGAGAGGGTAGGGAGACAGGGTAAGGAGAGAGAGATAGGAGAGTGGGATAGAGAGAGGTAGAGGGTAGGGAGAGAGGGATAGAGAGAGGGTAAGGAGAGATGGATAGAGAGAGGGTAAGGAGAGAGGGATAGAGAGAGGGATAGGAGAGAGGGATAGGAGAGAGGGAAAGAGAGAGGGATAGAGAGAGGGTAAGGAGAGAGGGATAGAGAGAGGGTAAGGAGAGAGAGATAGGAGAGCGGGATAGAGAGAGGGTAGGGAGAGAGGGTAAAGAGAGAGGGATAGCGAGAGGGTAAGGAGATAGGGATAGAGAGAGGTAGAGAGGGAGGGTAAGGAGAGAGGGATAGAGAGAGGTAGAGAGGGAGGGTAAGGAGAGAGGGATAGAGAGAGGGTAAGGAGAGATGGATAGAGAGGGGGTAAGGAGAGAGGGATAGAGAGAGGGTAAGAGGGAGGGATAGAGAGAGGGATAGGAGAGCGGGATAGAGAGAGGGTAGGGAGAGAGGGTAAGGAGAGAGCGATAGGAGAGCGGGATAGAGAGAGGGTAACGAGAGAGGGATAGAGAGAGGGTAAGGAGATAGGGATAGAGAGAGGGTAAAGAGAGAGGGATAGCGAGAGGGTAAGGAGAGAGGGATAGAGAGAGGGTAAGGAGAGAGGGATAGAGAGAGGTAGAGAGGGAGGGTAAGGAGAGAGGGATAGAGAGAGGTAGAGAGGGAGGGTAAGGAGAGAAGGATAGAGAGAGGTAGAGGAGAGAGGGATAGAGGGAGGGTAAGGAGAGAGGGATAGAGAGAGGTAGAGAGGGAAGGTAAGGAGAGAGGGATATAGAGGGGTAGAGGAGAGAGGGATAGGAGAGCGGGATAGAGGGAGGGTAAGGAAAGAGGGATAGAGAGAGGTAGAGGAGAGAAGAAGAGAGCCTGGGAGGGGGGTAGAGGGAGGTAGAGGAGAGAGTGATAGAGAGAGAGAAAGAGGGATAGAGGAAGGTAGAGGAGAGAGGGATAGAGGGAGGGTAAGGAGAGAGTGATAGAGGGATGTGTAGGAGAGAGGGAGGTAGAGGAGAGAGAGATAGAGGGAGGGTAAGGAGAGAGGGATAGAGAGGTAGATGAGAGAGGGATAGAGAGAGAGAGGAAAGAGGGATAGAGAAATGGTAAGGAGAGAGGGATAGAGAGAGGGTAAGGAGAGAGAGATAGAGAGAGGGTAAGGAGAGAGGGATAGAGAGAGGGTAAGGAGAGAGTGATAGAGAGAGGGTAAGGAGAGAGGGATAGAGAGAGGGTAAGGAGAGATGGATAGAGAGAGGGTAAGGAGAGAGGGATAGAGAGAGGGTAAGAAGAGAGGAATAGAGAGAGGGATAGAGAGAGGGATAGAGAGAGGGTAAGGAGAGAGGTATAGAGAGAGGGATAGAGAGAGGGTAGGGAGAGAGGGTAAGGAGAGAGGGTAAGGAGAGAGGGATAGAGAGATGGTAAGGAGAGAGGGTAAGGAGAGAGGGATAGAGAGAGGGATAGAGGGAGGTAGGTAGAGAGAGGGATAGAGAGAGGGTACAGAGAGAGAGACAGAGAGAGGGATAGAGGGAGGTAGGTAGAGGGAGGGATAGAGAGAGGGATAGACAGAGGGATAGAGGGAGGTAGGTAGAGGGAGGGATAGAGAGAGGGATAGAGAGAGGGATAGAGGGATGTAGGTAGAGAGAGGGATAGAGGAAGGTAGGTAGAGGGAGGGATAGAGAGAGGGATAGAGGGAGGGAGGTAGAGGGAGGGATAGAGAGAGGGATAGAGAGAGTGATAGAGGGATGTAGGTAGAGAGAGGGATAGAGGAAGGTAGGTAGAGGGAGGGATAGAGAGAGGGATAGAGGGAGGTAGGTAGAGGGAGGGTAAGGAGAGAGGGATAGAGAGAGGTAGGTAGAGAGAGGGATAGAGGGAGGGAGGTAGAGGGAGGGATAGAGAGAGGGATAGAGAGCAGGATAGAGGGAGGTAGGTAGAGGGAGGGATAGAGAGAGGTAGGTAGAGAGAGGGATAGAGAGAGGTAGGTAGAGAGAGGGATAGAGGGAGGTAGGTAGAGAGAGGGATAGAGGGAGGTAGGTAGAGAGAGGGTAAGGAGAGAGGGATAGAGTGAGGTATGTAGAGAGAGCAGGAAAGATAATTTCTCTAAACCAGCCAGAATGGAGGAACTTTCAGACTCAGAAGTTCCTCCCAGGGATTAGGAGAACAAAGGAAGGTGAATTCCTGGGATGAGGAGCGGGAAATTGGACCAACTTTTAATGTCAGTGCTTGGAAAAGTCAGCTAGCTAAGGTTTTTATTTCTATATTCTAGCATTTATATATTTCAGGAGGAGACTTAAGTTAAGAACATAAGCACATATGAAAAGGTTATCTTTTAGTCTGTCCCTGTCTCACTTTCTGAATGCATCCCAAATGGCACTCTATTCCCTATATAGTGCACTACTTTAGACCAGAGCCCTATGGCACCCTATTCCCTATATAGTGCACTACTTTCGACCAGAGCCCTATGGCACCCTATTCCCTATATAGTGCACTACTTTCGACCAGAGCACATAGGGATCTGGGTGAAAGTAGTGCACTACATGGGGAATAGGGTGCCATTTGAGATACAACTCGTCCCCCTGGGCCGGGGTGGGAAGCTGGGCTGGGAAACTGGGATGGGAAGCTGGGCTGGGAAGCTGGGGTAGGAAGCTGGGCTGGGAAGTTGGACTGGGAAGCTGGGCTGGGAAGCTGGACTGGGAAGCTGGGCTGGGAAGCTGGGGTGGGAAGCTGGACTGGGAAGCTGGACTGGGAAGCTGGGGTAGGAAGCTGGGCTGGGAAGCTGGGCTGGGAAGCTGGACTGGGAAGCTGGGCTGGGAAGCTGGGGTGGGAAGCTGGACTGGGAAGCTGGACTGGGAAGCTGGGGTAGGAAGCTGGGCTGCGAAGCTGGACTGGGAAGCTGGACTGGGAAGCTGGGCTGGGAAGCTGGGCTGGGAAGCTGGGCTAGGAAGCTGGGCTGGGAAGCTGGGCAGGGAAGCTGGGCTGGGAAGCCCCTTTACAGATAACATTTAGCTTCTCACACCATTTTAAGATGGCTGCCGCCATTTAACCAAATCAGCAGAAATGCAGTGGTCTGGACCGTATTAGACTTTAAAGAGGAGAAGACACTCTAGTCATTAAAAACAGCCCTTTTCTAGTCCACCTTCAGTGAATGTAGGAGGTTTAACTACGTGACATCTTCAGATGTATTTTGTCATGACTATTCATACTATACTACTATATAATATCTGTCATGACTAGTCATACTATACTACTATATAATATCTGTCATGACTATTCATACTACACTACTATATAATATCTGTCATGACTATTCATACTATACTACTATATAATATCTGTCATGACTATTCATACTATACTACTATATAATATCTGTCATGACTATTCATACTATACTACTATATAATATCTGTCATGACTATTCATACTATACTACTATATAATATCTGTCATGACTATTCATACTATACTACTATATAATATCTGTCATGACTATTCATACTACACTACTATATAATATCTGTCATGACTATTCATA